>NW_005842841.1:217602-226422 GCF_000455745.1 Alligator sinensis
GGGAAAATTATCCTGGGGTGGGGTAGGGGAGGCTGAAGCCAGCATGTGTGCTGGTCCCATCAGGGCCTCCTGGGGCAGCAGTGATGGCAATCTTGCCACACAGCCTGGCCAGCAGCTAGAGTGTGTCTCTGGTTCAGTTTCCAGTCCCCGGATCCAGTTTCTGGTGATGCACACTGCTGCCATGTGTGCCATGCTGCTTTTTTTAGCAATGGTCATTTTTTTTAACACCAGAATTTCCCAGTGTCAAAAAAACCCACTGCACTGTTAGTTAGCAGTGTGGTGAATGCTTGCATGTGTGCCTCAAACTGCTTGAGGCACCGCAAACCACATGCATGTGAATTTTTGGCACTATAGATGTAATGCCTGTCCATGGCCTCAGTTCTGCCCAAAGACTCAAAGGAAAGAAGTATCAATCTCTAATAAAGTGGCAGAGGGATGTTGGGCAGCCATTCCTCTACTTCTGTTTACAGTAGGAAAAATATAAATCTAGGCTTTGAACCTTGAGGGTAGAGGTTACTGTTAAGGAGAAGATGGAGTGAATTGAAGTCTTGACTTTTGCTCCCTTCCAAAAAAGGAGGAAGCACAAAATTAATTCTGTAAGGTTTGTTTTATTTAACTCACAAAATTGCAACTCTGCCAGATTGGTTCAGCACTAAAATTAAAATTCTCTTAGGGGAAAATAAACACTGCATTATTTGGGCTTTGGCATCATACTGTTGTTTGCAGAGACACATTGCACATTCCATTCCAACACTAAGGGAGAAATAGCATGGCATCCTTCAGCCTTGATATTTTTAACAGGAGTTTCCCCAGAGACATCAAGTGACAGGCCAGCCACTTAGATCAACAACAAGCATTTGGTCTTCAGGATTAAGTTTCTGCATCCCAGCTGTGCTGACATTGGCTCCTGGGTGGAGGAAGATTGAAATCTCCTCACCTGTATAGTTCATTGCACTTACTCATTAAATTGCCTCTTTCACTTGTTATGAATACTGATGTATAATCTCTTAAGAACTCACTGAGGTCAAGGAGTACCACTTTTCCAAAGATTCCACTGTGATAGAAAGCTGACTCTACTGAAGAATAAAAGAACTAGAAGCAAGGTGTTAAAAGGGGCTTGCAGATTAAAAAGGTGGTCACCCCAAGGCCATTAACTATATGCATATCCCAGTTCAAAAAAAAAAAAAAAGAAGCAATACACCCACACACAAGTGTCTAGGGTTCTAACTACAGTAAGGTACCATACATCACAGACATAGATTGACACATTTAAGCCTGGAGATTCAGCTTGTTAACTTTTGAACAGAGTTACCTGGAACTAGGGGTGAGTTATAAGTATGGTAGATCTTACAGCATTTCAATCATATCTGGATAAGTCCTCTCGAGTTGTTTCAGGTTAGTCAGTATAGAATGGTTTGGTTTGTGTTTAGTTTGTTTAAAGTTTGCTATGCTAGTTATACCTGCATCCTGTCATGAGGGCCCTGAAAGGTGAGCCTTTGCATTCTGAATCACTGCTTTCCAAGTGTCTGGCTGATCCTTGCTCTTCCTCATTAAGGAGCTGTCTGTCAGCAGCTTGGCTATTAACTGAGAATCAGGGCTGTAATTTGGAGTCTCTGCAGATAGCATAAATTTGCAGATCATATAGTCTTTGCACACATCTCCTTTGTTCTTTTCCTGTTCATTATGAATAGCGTACTCATCCCTAAACCTTTCTAAAATCTTTCTGCCAGAATTTGAGCTTTGTTTAATACTGACTATAGATAAATCTGATAAAGTTGTTAGAGAAAATTAACTGGGTATACATAAATCCTTTAGATGCTATCTAGAGCATGCACAAGTGTAATTTAATAAATGATAAAATGCAGTCAGGAATTTAAAAATGCAATAGACTTTTAAATATTTAGAATAACTGAATTCTGCTTAATATGCTTGCATGCTATTAAAAAAATAAGAGTACTATATTTAAAATATTGTACTTCAGGATATTCCCAAGTTATTTGGACAGAAATTGGTAAAATAAATAATATTTAATATACATACTATGATTTCCTTCTTGCATGTTTAGATAACTGTAAAGGAATGGGCCTGTGTATTACACATCATCCATCCATGTAGGAAAACTTGACAATCAGCTTGGTACTAATTATCATTTTCTGAGGTAAATGAACTGATCACAGGCAAAGATCAGTAGATCAGGATTTCTTCTCTGATCTGTGGATCTTCTCTCATTTTGTGTAGAGCAGCATTGTAACAGGACATGCTTTTCATTATGGGAATGCAATGCGTATTTTATCCATTCCAAAGTTTCTCCTATTAAAATATATTTTATTTGCTGTCATCTTCTCTTCTTGGTAACAGAAATTAAAAGAATTCACAAAATGTTCAGGAGGGGTTCTTATTACTGTTCTTATTATAAAAAAATGAAAGTTAATGTATAAGCATAAAAAAATCAAATAATGATGAAAATACAAAAGCAAGGTCATATCTGAAGCTCTTAAATCACATCTACCTGTTTTCTATTATTTATTTTTATAGTAACTTTAAAAAGCATTGTTGATAAACACAAAGGTATTGGAGGAGAGGAAAGTGGAGCTCAAAGTTCCCAATTTGCATCTTCTGTGTGTAAAGTAACAACAGATCAATTTTCTGTTTCATAAACTGGCTTCTATGTAGATGCATTTCTTCTAGTCAGTTTAGTTAGGCTATGTGTTATACAGGATTGTTTTTGCAGAGCTGAAACAAAATCGGCGAAAAATGAAGGCAGACAGTATTGTGAAAAAATGGTCACGGAGAGTGAGGCTTGAGATAAGTTGTTTCGGTGTCTCTAGACTTAGTTATTATGCTACTAATTGTAATATTTTGAAAAGAAATGATACAGTATTTCACAATCTGCATCTTTCATTAGCTTTATCCACAATCTAGACATATTTTAAAAGCAATTTTATTTAAGATTTTGAAACACCTATCTACTATTAACTTTTTGCCGAACAGTTGAAATTTTTGTCTTTCTTGTAACTGTTTATTTCATAACTGAGCAAAGTGACTCCAGCAGTTTTCAGGAAGCAACGTGTATATTGGAAGAAGAACTGAGACTGTCTCCTCCAATTTGTCCCTGAGAGCAAGTGCTAAGTTCAGTGTGAGAGTTTGCTTATCTCTTCAGTGATCAAAAATCAGGCAGGTGCTATAGTGTCTTGACTAGAAGTCTCTTTCTCAGAATCAGGAAAGATGGACCAGGAGAGACTGTTATGTGCCCAGTGATCCAAAACATAATCTAGGTTTCTGGCAGGGGATGTTGGGAAGAAAGGAAGATTATTACATACATTCAAGACTGTAAGGCCAAAAGTGACAATTAAAAACCCCCAAAACAATATGTAGTTTGAAGTGGACAATTAGATTATCTATTTTGACTTCTTGCAGGGCAAAGGCATAAAATATTAAATATATTCCCTTGCATTGAGCCCTATAATTTGTATTAATTAGAATAAACCTTCCCTTTCAGAAAGGGTAATGCATTCATCCAATGCTAAAGAATTTGTCACTCACTTTGTTATTTTGGTATGAAATCAGGAATGAAGCCAGGAAAGTCAAAGTGCAATTGGAATTGCTAGCAAGGGATGTGAAGGGTAAAAAGAAGGGTTTCTACAAGTATGTCAGTAGCAAGAGGAGGGGCAGGGAAAGTTTGGGTCCCTTACTGAATGGGGGAGGCAACTTTATGACAGTGGATGCAGAAAAGGCTGAAGTGCTGAACATGGGCAACTGGTGCCTCCTGAGTCGGCCCCCTCCCCCCCCCCCCCCCCCCCGTGGCCAATCAGCAACTTGGGGGGGGTCCCCTGCAGCTGATTCTGCCAACCAGAGGGGGTCTCCCCATGTCCCCCCGCTGGTCATGTGCACCGACCTGGACGTGCCAGCGGTGCTTCTGGCACCCCCACTCCCCAGCTGGCACTCTCGGGGGGGGGGTACCAGTGCTCCCCCCTGCCCACCCACCTGTCACCTAAGTGGGGAACACTGCCTGTCAGGGGGTGCACCAGCACTCTCACCCCCAATGCATCGCCACTGGTGCTGAATGCCTTTTTCACCTCAGTCTTCACAGGCAGGTTCAGCTCCCAGACTACTGTACTGGACAGCAATTTGGGGAGGAGGTGAGCAGCCCTTAGTAGTAAAAGAACAGGTTAGGAGCTATTTAGGAAAGCTGGATGTGAACAAGTCCATGGTGCAAGATGGAATGCACCCAAGGGTGCTGAGGGAGTTGGCTGATGTGATTGCAGAGCCACTGGCCATCATCTTTGAAAACTCGTGGCAATCAGGAGAGGTCCTGGATGATTACAAACATAGCACCCATATTTAAGAAAGGGAAAAGGAGGATACAGGGAACTACAGACCAGTCAGCCTCACCTCAGTCCCTGGAAAAATCATGGAACAGGTCCTCAAAGAATCCATTTCTAAGCAATTGAAGGAGGAAACGGTGATTAGGAACAGTCAGCATGGATTCACCAGGGGCAAGTCATGCCTGACCAACCTGATTATTTTCTATGAGATGACTGGATCTGTGGATTCAGGGAGAGTGGTGGATGTGGTGTACCTTGATTTTAGCAAGGCTTTTGATATGGTCTCCCACAACATCCTTGCAGGCATACTAAGGATGTATAGGCTGGATGAATGGACTGTAAGGTGGATAGAAAATGGGCTAAAGCATCAGGCTCAGAGTGTAATAATCAATGGCTCAGTGTTTAGTTGGCAGCCAGTATTAAGTGGAGTGTCTCAGGGCTTGGTCCTGGGGCCAGTTTTGTTCAATGTCTTCATCAACGACTGGGAAGACGGCATAGAGTGAACCCTCAGCAAGTTTGCAGTTGACACCAAGCTGGAGGCAGTAGTAGATACACTGGAGGGTAGGGCTAGGATTCAGAGTGACCTAGACAAATTGGAGGATTGGGCTAAAAGGAATATCATGAGGTTCAACAAGGACAAGTGAAAAGTCCTGCACTTAGGACAGAATAATCCCATGCACCAGTACAGGCTGGGGGCTGATTGGATGCGCAGCAGCTCTGCAGAAAAGGACTTGGGGATTAAAGTGAACAATAAGCTGAATATGAGCCACCAGTGTGCCCTTGTTGCCAAGAAGGCTAACGGCATACTGAGCTGCATTGGTAGGTGTGTTGCCAGTAGGTCAAGGGAAGTGATTCTTCCCCTCTGTTCAGTGCTTGCAAGGAAACATCTGGACTACTGTGTTCAGTTCTGGGCTCCCCCACTACAGAAAGGATGTGGACAGATTGGAGAGAGTCCAGTGGAGGGCAACAAAAATGGTTTGGGGGCTGGGGGTTGGGACACATGGCTTCTGAGGAGAGGCTGAGGGAACTGGGCTTATTTAGGCAAGAGCAGGGGTTCCCAAAGTTTTTTATGTTGCGGCCTGGCAAACCATGGCCTGGAAGTCACAACCAACTGCTGCCAGAATTTCTGGCCAGAAGACAGGTAAGAATACCCCTCCCACCCAGGCGGGGGGAGGAGGGGCAAACCCTGTGCTGCCACGGGCCCTAAAAAAGGAGCTACAAACTCTCCACACAGTTCTGGGGGGCTGCAGTTTGCCAGTCCGCAGCCACTTCTGGTCCACTGACCATGCTGTGGACTGGCAGCCGACCCACTGCAGCCTGGCACCAGACCATGGCCCGGGGATTGAGAACCCCTGGTCTAGAGAAGAGAAGACTGAGAGGGGTTTTTAATAGCAGCCTTCAATTACCTGGAGTGGGGTTCAAAAGAGGATGGAGATAGACTATTCTCAGTAGTAGCAGATGACAGAACAAAGAGCAACAGACTCAAGTTACAGCAAGGGAAGTTTAAGTTAGATATTAGGAAGAACTTTCTCACTAGGAGGGTAGTAAAACACTGGAACAGGTTACCCAGAGAGGAGGTAGAAACTCCATCCTTGGAGGTTTTCAAGACCGAGCTAGACAAAGCCTCCTGAGGTCCCTTCCAACCCTAATTTTCTGTAGTTCTATGATTCCCATGGTTAATTACATGCACAATTTAAATATGATGTTTAATTTCCAATTTAAATTTGTTTAAATCAGCAATCAGTTGTCACTTTCCAGTGATTAGTTGTTTCCTACTGGGTTAAAGAAACACATCCCAGTATTTTCTCCACAAGGAATTATTTATGCATCCTATTCAAATGACTTTGCAGTCTTCTGTTTGTTAAGCTAAACAGGCTGAATTCCTTAAGTTTCTCACCATCAAGCATTTGTTCCAGATCATGTTTGTTGCCCATCTCTACATCCGCTTTGATTCTTCAATATTCCTTTCAATGTGCAGACTCCAGAACTGGATTCCAAAGTTGTCCCTGATCCAATTCCCCAGTAGTTAGCCCTGAATTATTTATTTACCTATCACAGCAATGCTTCCAGGAAGTTAGTACCCTGTTGCGTAAACAATGTACATAATAAGAGAGTCCCCGCTCCAAAGAACTTGTAACCTAGCCATCACAGATAAGGATCAGGGGAAAGGAAGGAAAGGAATGTTATCTCTGCAGCTGGAAAACTAAGTTTCAGAAACTTGTACAAGGACCTTGGGCATTTCTCTGGCAGAGCAAGAAATCAAACCTTGATTTTTTTTCTACCAGTCCATTGCCTTAG
Organism: Alligator sinensis; assembly: GCF_000455745.1. Lineage (NCBI taxonomy): Eukaryota > Metazoa > Chordata > Crocodylia > Alligatoridae > Alligator > Alligator sinensis. The sequence goes on from NW_005842841.1 coordinate 224,226, forward strand.
CCACATGAACATCTTTTCTATTACTTACCTTCTCATTTCACAGCAGTTAAGGCACAGAGAAATGTTTGGTTTCATGCCTGGTTGTTGCCCCTGGTGGATGCCCCCCCACCTTTATTTTCTGTATTAGCTTTTTGAACAGTAGGTTTAGTTACATTGTCACCTGTCAGAGGGCACATCTACACGAGATGCGGACTGCACAGGAGCTGAATAATACTTCACAGTAGTACGTCACAGCACTAACAGTCCTAAAATGCTACTATACAGTGGGTGTGTGCACAAGTGCATAAGATCTGGCAGCAGTTTACTCATGAGTAGACACTCTCAGGAAGGCATCTACATGGGTAGGGAAGCAGGAGCAGATTTGCTGCTAATGGCAGCAAACTGCTCTTGCTTCCCAGGGCCCTGCAATGGGCCCCTGCCACCACCAGGGGGAGCTCTAGGCTAACAGGGAGTAGGGAGCCCATTGCAAGGGTCCCAGGGGCTAGCAGGGAGAGCTGGGACAGGAACAGCTGACTCCTGGCCAGAGCTGGGATATTGCTCCCTGCCCCTGGGGGGCTGCCGGCTGCCAGGGTGGGGACAATGTCCCCCTACTGCAGCAACAAGGAGCTCCGAGCCCCAGATCCCTGATTGGGGCAGGGGACTTGGAGAGAGGTGCAGGGAAGAGGCAAGCCCCAAGCCCAGCCCCCTTCCTCAATCCATTGGTGGGGCAGCTAGCACTGCACCCCTTATCCACCAGGAATCCCCAACCAGCCAGGGGCTCACTGCTAACTGCCCCACTGGCAGATTAGGGCAGGGGCTGGGACCTGCCCCACCCCTGAAGCTCTTTCCAAGCCCTTGACTGGAACAGTTCCCAGCCAGGGAAGGGGCCAGAAAGTGTGTTCCCTGCTCAACTGTGTGATCATGGAGCTGGGCAGGGAACAGGCTGGAAAGTTTGTTCCCTGCTCAGCTTAGCAACTGCAAAGCTGGGTTGGGAACAGGATCACAAGCCCCCACCAGCAGGGAGCCCCCAGCATGAGCTCCATGGTCATGGGGCCAGCACTGGGAGATCTTTATCTCCCAAGGCCATCTCCACAGTTGTGGGGTTGGTGCTCGAGATCCTTATCTCCCAGCAATCATGATTTCAGAGTGAGGGGGCTTGGAGCAATCTGCTGCCGGGGCAGGGGGACATAGTTCCCTTCCCAACTGTGGTGGCAGAGCCTGCCCTGACAGCAGGAAGCTCCCAGGGAACAATCCTCCACCTCCTGGTGGCCAGCTGACTGGGAGTAGATTTGCTCCCTGTCAGGTATCTACACGAGCTCTACTGTGCAGTTAGTAATCACAAGTAAATTTGCTACTTGTATTTGCAGGTGCCAAATTTACTTGCGATTAGTGAGGTTTACTGCACAGTAAGCAAGTGCATGTGCAGATGCATGTGCTTACTGTGCAGTAAACTATGCTGCTTCACAGTAAAGTGTCTTACATAGACACACACGGTATTATTAGGCTACTGTGCAGTAGCATCACTTAAAATGTGTTCGCTGGTGCTACTGCGCGGTAACTCCGGTTACTGCACATTTAGTACTCAATGATACAAGTACTAAATAAATGTTCACTAACCACTGTGCAGTTGTGTTTCATATAGATGTGCCAAGTGTATAGAAACTATACCAGTGTGTGAAGATGTGGTGTGAGAGAGTCGCATGATGAGTTAGCAGGCATGTTTATAAGGAAGGTCTAGGAAGCATAGTGCAGGGGAAGAAACGTGCTGATAATTAAAAGAAAAATCCACTGTGGAGTTTTAGGGGAGCAAATGCTAGAAACAGAATGAATCCAGCAAGAAAGGAACAGCCTAGCAAAGTTGAAAAATATTAATCAGTAATACTATAAAATGAAAAGTCGGTTGACAATAATTACAATATACAAAAACCTGTTTGCAACCGTTTCATTCCTTAAGATTCAGGAGGTATGGCTTTAAAAACTGTAAAGACCAGTCCCAAAGGTATTTTTAAACTGGGCTAGAATTCAGTATTGGATAAATCTTGTCAGCTTTTGCAATGCTTCTCCCTCATTTCTGTTTTTTACTGTAAATAAATAATCAGGCAGCTTCAGTTAAGATGTTATAAAGCTGGAGATAAATCTAATAGATTCATAGATTCATAGATGTTAGGGTCGGAAGGGACCTCAATAGATCATCGAGTCCAACCCCCTGCATAAGAAG
>NW_005842841.1:229532-232726 GCF_000455745.1 Alligator sinensis
ACCACCTGTGCACTGAACTCCTTCAGCACGCCGCCCAGAGCACTGTAGTCTGCCATCAGGTGATCGGGGGTTCTCCTGGCCTCATCATTAGTACCCACATGGACTAGGACCATGGGGTAGTAATCAGTGGGCTTGATCCTGGCCTGGATTACCTCCGTCACATCCCGAATCTGTGTGGTATGAAGAGCCCTGACCAGGAGAAAGTCAAATTTACTTTTTAACTTGGAAGTAGCTGACTGGGTTAGTCTGAACTCAGAAGGCAGAGTAGATATGCAACTTTATAAACTAAATAAGATATATATAGGGAGAGCACAAGCTTTTGTAAACACAAGTTCATTTTATAGATGGGAAGAAAGCAGAGTATAAGAGGGAAGGAGAAATTAGAATACAAAAAACAAGCGAGGAGGAGTGAAAGAGATGGGGCAGGGCTAGGTCAGACAAGCAAAGAAGCAGAAGCCCCTAGGAAGAAAGGGTGTCACAAAAGCTAATCAAGGTAATGAGATAAGAATCTTTAGTCCCTGTTTGTGGATGATTTCTTGTTCTGCAGTTTCTGATTCAAACTGGGTTGTTTTTGTTGTTGTTGTTGTTTTGGGTTTTTTTGGGTTGCTTGGGGTTTTTTTGCCTGAGAACAGAATTCCTAAGGTCAGCGATGGAGTAGCTAGGGAGGTTGAAGGGGTCTGCCACAGGCTTTGTGTCTTTCTGCAGCTGATGTCAGATCAGGGTTCATTCATGCTTACATGCAAAGATCAACCTGTCTGTCCAATTTAAACAGCAGAAGGGCATTGTAAGCACTGATGGCATATATGATGCTGGTAGGGTTGCAGATGAATAAATCTTGAATATTATACTCCTTGTTATAAGGGCCAGTGATGATGTGGTCCGTACTGATGTGATGATAAAGCAGGTATGTCAGTGCAGATGAGGGTTTGCTAATCTGTTTGAGAGATTCCCTTTCAGGTTAAGGGGCTGTAAACTTTAAAATTTAGCCATTGGTAGCATGGTAGAAAGGCCTAGCTAACTGTAAAAATTAGCTTTACTCAATATGGTATGACCTGTGGCAGCAGCTAACTACTACCCTGGAAATAAAATAAAGTGGATACTTCAAAAATACCTAAGAAGCTTAAAGGTATTGAGATCCAAAGAAATAAGGTTTGTGACAGCATATTTGTATTGCATAGAAACCAGGACCAGGTAAATATACAATGCATATAAGCAGGGGTGATATGTAGGGGGTGCACATGGGTGCATGTGCACCCCCTGAATGTGGCAGTGCACCCCCTGCAAAAAGGTAGTCGCCAACCCCTGGCCAGCAGCGTCTGCAGGAGCTCCCCTACTTACTGCTGCTGGGCTCCCCCCACCTTGCTTCCACTGCCACCAGTGCAGCCGTGCCCCGCCCCCCACAGCTGCCAGGGGCATGCACTGTTCATGCATATAGGACAATTTGAGAAAGTAAAGCTTCAGTTTATTAGGATAAATTACATTCATAAGCGTACAAGACCACCAAGATTTACTTCGCTTTTTCAGTTAAGCCAAGGAAACTTACTCTTTGCAGAATATCTGAAGACAGTGAGTGTCATGTTAAATTCCAAACCCCTTGAATTAATTATGTCTTTATTTAAAAAATGTATGGAAAAATATCAGTAAGCAAAGCAAAAACAGACTATCAAGAGCAGTACAGCAATCTACAGAGTTTTGTGAGTCAAGGATCCAGAAATCTGATTACAAGAATAATCACAAATCAAGGACCTGATTAAAAACTCAAGAGACATTATCAGATTTAATATTGGGGATGGTTGGGGGCAGGGATTATGTAGTGTAAATCAGATGATGATGATATGAAGCAAAAAAAATGTAGCAAAAAAGCACAGCCAATAAAAAAAAAGAAAAATGGTCAGAAAAACACTTTACCTCAATCATATTAGTTGTTTATCTACTAGCTAAGATTAGTCCTTATATAGGATGAACTAGGAGAAGCCACAGAGTGGTATTTATATTGCTGGTTTTTAAAATGAAGGAGTACTACTGAAATGAGATGAACAACCATTACAATCTCAAGCTACAATTATAACAATTAAAACATAGGATAATTCCTCTTAAAAATGTTGGTTCATCATTGCACTTCCTAGTATGTCCTTGCAGAAGGGCAAGGGCTGAAATACCAGCTGAGGTTCTCATGACTTTTCTGACCCATCCAGAAGAAAAATCTTAGCAATCCCTTAAAAGTGTCTGGTTTTAGAGGAATCTCAGGCTAAGTACAGATATTCAAAAAGCCCAAGGAGGAATTGATCCAGTCTATGCAGGTTTCTCTAAGCTGTGTAGACTGGATCAGGAGTGAGTGGATCTTACATTCACTCCTACATTGGTGGAGGCAGGCAGATGTGTGCAATGGCTTAGGCCAGAAGATGGGGGCACTCCTGCACATCTCCCAGCATGCCAGAGATTGTAGAGGGCACCTGAATGCAGCCAAACAGCTGCCCCATCCCTGACTGGCTTTTAGGCACATGCCTCCCCCAACTGCAGGCAAAGGAGAGAAGCATGCTCGCCCACTGGAGTGGCTCCAGGAAGGGATCACAGTGTTGTCCCCAAAGGACAGTGAGTTCGTGCCCGGTGCACTTGTGCCAATAAACACACAGGGGTGAAGGATCCAACTTAATCTTTATTTCTGCGCAGAAAGTGGTGCTTGGCAATCGTTTGCAAAGCAAGCACCCACACCCCAGTGGGCGTCTGCCTTATATAGCTATGTAACAGGTTAAACTTGCTGATGTGATGAAATGTGTAGCAAGCCCAGCAAGTAACCCCCCTTCCAGCTCCCCCCCAAGTAACCCCCCTTCCAGCTCCAGAACTTTGTTGATACAGCTTTTCCTCTAGCGAGGCCAGCAATTAAACAACTAAGCAACAAGCGATCTCCCCCAGCCTAAACAACCTACTCTATGCACTTGGTTAGATAAAATACTTTTTTAAAAACATACAAAGCTGTTCCTGAAGTAGAAAATGCATTTGGGTGATCTCTGCTGGACATGGCTCCCAGCCCTACCTCTGTCCCTAGGGGTTTAGCCAGGTGCCCCTGAAACAAGGGGTGCTTATCAACAGGATTCTTCCCCCTCCCCACCTCACCCCCACAAGCTAGCACCAAATTCCTTACTGAAGCCGCTTGTCTGAAGATGCAAGGTCTAGTCCGGGGGGGGGGGGGGGGG
>NW_005842841.1:232736-246373 GCF_000455745.1 Alligator sinensis
TTGCAGCTGCAGAGGCAGCTTCAGCCAGGAATTCAGTACTAGTTGGGGTTGGGGGTATTCCTGCAATCCCTTCCTGCAGCCACTCCAGACCAGGGTCCCAGGGCTCAGGATGGGGTGGGGTGAACTCTGTGCCCTGTCAAACATAGGCAACGCATGGGGGGGGGAGCACGTGACTCCCGAGAGCACTGGTGCCCCGCCTGACAGCAAGCACGCCACCTAATAGGGGGGCACAGAGAGTGCTAGTGACCTGCCAAAACTGGCTCCGCCGACAGCAAGTCACCAGCTGACCACTGCAGGACCACCCCCCCTCCAGTCACCAGCTGGCCACTGGGAGACCCCTCCCCCAGTCATGCCCTGCTGGTGCCCCCACAAATTTGGGAGGCACCAGTCGCCCATGTTGTTGACTCAGCTGGGAATGTGGAGTGCTCCACTGGCACCACCCAATCCCTCCTGCCTCTGTCCTGTCGGAGGTGGACCCCTTTGCCCCCGACCCTAGATAAAGCCCAGGGACTCCAGGCTGCTGAGTAGGCTGCTGAGTAGGGGTGAGCAGAAAATTTTGCAGTGAATAGTATTAATACTCAAAAAACCTTAAAGTTACAATTGTTTACATTATGTTTTACATCAGCTGTTGTGTCAGTAAAATTCAGCATTATTGACTAAAGTAAGCATAGCTTAATTCTGATGAGATACTTTTCCATTTAAGGATGTTACATTTTAAGGACTATGTTTATTCTCAGGGAGATTGTGAAATGATCACTCAGGATTTATCCAGCTCTTCTTCCTGGTAATCATGTGACTTCAGAAAAAGTTTGATTCAGGAATTACTTCATTATCCTTGGAACTTGCAATCCACTCTTTCTGAACATGATTGAAAGGCCTCATTCCAGCCCTCACTATCACTACCACTGTGCGTTAATATAGACTAAAAGAAAAGTTCAAGATCTGTCTTAGTCTGTTCTTGTAATTTTAAATCATTTGAAAGATTGTATTCAGTATTGCTTTTGCAAAGCAATGTGGAGTGTTAATGGCTTGAAATTGCAAAGTAAGCCAAGGCACTCTACTTCAGTAAAAATATAGATAAACCCATTACTTATATTACCAAATCAATACAAATGTGAAGGGAGGCAGAGCATGTAGTAATGGATTTGTTTTGGTTTCATTTCCAACTTTTCTCTTTCAAATGTTTGTGACTATCCTGCAAAATAAATTCTGGACTAGAATTTTCCATACTTGTTCTCACCCCAAATATGTGATGACCTTAGGTTTGTCAGGTTATTTCTTTGGGGTTTTTTTTCTCTTTGCAATTTAGACATTGGCCTACTGATGGTAAGGGAACTGTACAATGTATGCTTCTTCTGCTTTACACTTCCCTGGTGATGCAAAACAACTGTGAACCCTATCTTCCTGGCCAGTATTCTCTGTCTGTTTTGTGCTGTTCAGTGTGGCAAGATGCAGCCAGAGCACACAGTCATAGATTACAATGAAAAAAACCCCAAAGTGCAAGGTTGAGCCTTCATATCTGCAAAGCATGTGGAAAAATATCCCATTGCCTTTCTCTTCGAGTTTCTTGCTTACTGTGCATGTGTAAAATTAGAAACCAAAGAATACAAGAAAACTTCTAGACAAACTCGTTTTAAGGGAAGTTAAAGTTGAGGGTACTTGACAGTAATTTGTGGTAAAATACATTGTAGTGATGTTGCAATTATCCCTAATGTACTCTAAGCCCAAGACATTCCAAGGCAAGCTCAGAGACCTAACAGGCAACTCAGCACCCGGGACAGTGGTGATGCTGGTAGCAGCCAGTAGCCATAATTTTTGCTCCTGTCCCATTCCCCACCTCAAGTGGTCATCCCAGGCTGCTGCCCCTGTTGCTCCCTCCCCTACCTTAATCATACTACTTGAAAGGAGATCAAGCATGTTAACGCATGGAAATGCCCAGTTAGGACACAAACAACCTTAAAAGTGCCCTGTGTTAATATGGTGTTAATATGGTGGGTGGAGTTTAAAAAGCAAAGTTTAATTGCTTACAGAATTGTGTGTTTGGATAAGTGTAACACCCCTTTAACTGTATTCTACCCTGGTTTTTTTTTTTTTTTCTTTTTGTTTTGGAATTAACTATAGACTTGAATTTTTTACATGCACTGCTTGCTTTCTGTGGGTACATCTACACATGCATTTGATCCCGGATCAGCTTACTTGTGAATAAACTACTCACAAGTAAATGCTTCCAGGCAGGCATCTACACAAGCTGGGAAGTGGGAGCAGATTTTCTGCTAATGACCAGAAGACAGCGGTTTCCTGGCAGGAGCTGGGACATTACACCCTGCTTATGGGGGCTGCTTGCTGCTGGGGTGGGGACACTGTCCCCCTGCCCCAGCAGTAGGGAGCTCCTGGCTCTGGCCCCCCAATCAGGGGCAGGGGACTTGGAAAGAGCGGTAGGGGAGGGGCAGGTCCCAGCACCCTACCCTGATATGCTGGAAGATCAGGGCAGGGAGCTGGGATCAACCCCATCCCTGCAACTCTTTCCAAGCCCCATGCCTCGATTGCCCAATTGGGGCACAGAGCTGGGACCCGCCCCTGACCAGGAGAGTTCCCAGTCCCTGCCCCACATGCATTTACAGAGGTGGGCAGGAAACAGATTCCCCAGCCCCAACCGCCAGGGAGCTCCCAATGCCAGCTCTGTACCGTGGGGCTGGTGCTGAGAGACCCTTATCTCCCAGCACCAGTTCTGTGATCATGGAGCCAGCGCTGGGAGACCCTTATTTCCCAGCACCAGCTCCATGACACAGGGCCGGCACTGGGAGACCCTTATCTCTCAGTGCTAGTTCTGCGGTTGCAGGGCCGGTGCTTGGAGACCCTTATTTCCCAGCACCAGCTCTGTGACTGTGGAGCTGACACTGGGAGATAAGGATCTCTCAGCCCCAACTCCTCAATCACAATCTTGGAGCAGGGGGTTGTAGCTCCCAGATTTGCTCCTGGTCAGTCATTTACATGAGTGGTAATGCACTGTTACTAATCTAAAGTAAACTTGCTACTTGCATTTGCAGGTAGCAAGTTTACTCATGGTTAGCAAGGTTTACTGCATAGTAAGCATGTGCATGTGTAGATGTAAGCTACGCTACTGAACAGTTAAGCGCCTCATGTAGACACTCCCAGTATCTGCAAAATTATATCTTTTAAAACCGCTTTTGTATTTCTCAAGTCAAACTTCAATTTATCAAATCAATGATAAATTTACTAAGTGTAGAATTTCTGGAATCAAGCGTTTTTGTCAGTCCCACAGTGAAAGAACAGTGATGGAGGTTGTAAATTTCTGTTCTTTTTCCAAAAGCCTTAACCACAGTGATCAAACACTGCACAACCTGATTAAATATTCAAGTTCTTAGTTTCTCTTAAGGTAATTCACATGCAAGGTGACATGTCTCTCAAAGGAGATACCTTAAAGCCTGTTTCCACATGTAATCATGCATAAAAACATTGCCTTCAAAGTTGTATTTACACAAAGAGAGACCACATTTTTACAATATAGTTTGTAGAACGGAAGTTTTGAATTTACTATTCCAAACCTTGCACACACATTTATGTTCTAGAATTTCCTCATAAGGCAGTGCTGTATTTAAGAGCAATGGATTATTGAGTTGTTCTTTAAAAGTCACTTGTACATACATATCAACAATGCCAACATGAGTAGAAGTATATAAAAAGCAATTTTAGTTCGAGCAATAAAAACTGCATGAGAGAGAACCTCAGATAATTGTTTTCTAAGATTTCATGAAGAGTAGTGCTATTTCATTTATTGCATTTTAAGCACTTCCTGTATGGGTTTTTAAGTATGCTTCTTGTAGCATTTTAATTTACGTTTGGGTACTCCTAGAGAAAAGCACAGCTTTATATTGCTCTGAATAGTTTTAAAGTCTTGTTTATGAATGTCACCTCATTGTAATGTAACTGAGTGTAAAATATTCCCATTGTAGGTCATAAACATATGGGCTTAAAAACAAGAATTTACATGTTCTAATTCTCACTTTCTCACTGACTGCAGAGATTTTTAAGATTTTGGTGTGGGAAAAATGACCAGCAATTTTGCAGTTATTAAAGGCAAGAAGGTGCTCTTGTTCTGAGAGATCCAGTTAACAGTGTCCTCATACAAGAGCTGTTTGGCAACCTCAAGACAAAAGGAAAATGGTTCAAGCTAAAGGGACTGTCTGCAATACTTTAAGAACTCAAACAGAAACCTTATAGGTTAAAATTTGAACAAATGAAAGGAACTGGCCCAAGACAAATTGGGTGGTGACAACTCACCTCTACCTTATTTATACATATAATGTTCTGAGAAAATAAAGTGATTAGATTGGACTTAAAGTTTAAAAGAATATTGTAGCCTTCATATGGTTACAAATGATTCAATCCTGCTTTGGATATGCTATCATGAACACTGTTGGCACTGGATTTATGACCCAGATACCTTGTTCCAAGCAGACTCAAACCCTCAGACCAACCTCTACCTCTCCATTCGATAATAGGCAAATGTTGTTGATACACAGTGATAGCAGATAAGCATAATGCAAACAATTTTATAGCTACCAGTCCTAGGACTGTCATAGGGTCACATTACATCTGGCCAGTATGCAAGCTTCACCCCGAGGCTCCTTTCTTGAATGTCAGATGTCATCAGCCTGGAGGTCAAAGGCTGAGGCCCACCCCTCTGCCCCAGTTCTTGAGTGGGATGGGTGAGATGGGCTGGTGGTATGCCCTCTGTCTGTGGTGGCCTAGGGTTCCCATCTCTAGGACCCTTTGCTTGTCTTAAATGCCTTCTTTTGTATTCTTTCTGCCTATCTGATGAGACTTCATCTTGGGTTGATTTGTTTCCCTGCGGTCAACATATTGTACATGTTCTGTCCCATCAGCATCTTCCTTCCTTCCACAAACCCGTCATATACACACATCTTAATTTGTTTTTTTTCCAGTGTCCTCCTAATTTGGTCTGCTTACCAAAACCAGAAATCACAAAGGGCCCTGCACTTGGGCAGAGTCTCTCATCTCTGTTTGGGTACACTGTTCATGTTATGAAACAGTGTGGTACATGTCTTCAGTTTCTCAGCCTGTGTGTCTGCTTGCTGCTTGCCTGTGTGGGACATAGCTTGAAGGAAACTTTGTCACAAACAGGCTTTTAGAAATCAGTTAACCCTTGCCATTGCCCTGGACCATTGTTCTAATGCATACCTACTTTACCTACAAGCCAGTTCTCAAAACTGAGAGAGTCCAGAGAAGAGCCACGCACATGATCAGAGGTCAGGGAAGCAGACCCTACGATGACAGGCTGAGAGCCATGGGGCTCTTTAGCCTGGAAAAGCGCAGGCTCAGGGGTGATCTGATGGACACCTATAAGTTTATCAGGGGTGACCACCAGTATCTGGGGGAACGTTTGTTCACCAGAGCACCTCAAGGGATGACGACTAGATTGAACGGTCATAAACTACTACAAGACCGTTTCAGGCTGGACATAAGGAAGAATTTCTTTACTGTCCGAGCCTCCAAGGTCTGGAACAGCCTGCCACCGGAGGCGGTTCAAGCGCCTACATTGAACACCTTCAAGAGCAAACTGGATGCTTATCTTGCTGGGATCCTGTAACCCCAGCTGACTTCCTGCCCTTTGGGCAGGGAGCTGGACTCGAAGATCTTCCGAGGTCCCTTCCAGCCCTAATGTCTATGAAATCTATGAAAAGCAAACCTCTAAATACCATTTTCTAGCCGTCAAACACTCTCAATGATTCCCATCAAGATAAATGGGACTCCAAACAGGCGTGTAGTCTGCACTAGTCAGTTATCATGCTAGATTCTACATTATATACAGAATTTGTGATTTTTGTTATTTTGAAAAATACCTTGAGTCCAGGTCAACTGTCTCCATGACACACTGTGTTTGAGGACCCCCTTCCAAGTGACAAGGCACATAGTTATACTTCCCCAAAAAGGTGGGGAAGTATAGGTAAAGGACATAGTTATGCTTCACAACAGTCCACTCTACTTTCAGACTGGCTTTTCAGCTGTGTTTCTTGAGCAAGTCCAACTAAGTTCCAGCCTTCCTTTGGGAGCCTGCAATCAGTATGAAAATGCAGTGAAACAGAGCAGTCCCTATTTTTTTAGAATGATTTTTTTCTCCACAGGAACACAGCAAACAGAGAGAAAAGGGTTAAAACAACAAATTGGAACATGTTCTTGCAAATTTAGCTGTCTCACTTGTCCATGTTGCTCACTAGCACAGGTGCCAGATGAAGCATGCAGCACTCAGGCTATTTGCCTGTTTCTTAATCTGACTTGATCAATGTTTTATCCCCTGAGTTTATAGGCAGCTTTTTGTCTACTTCATAGTTCCCTTGCCTTACTTGAACCCTTGAAACTGGTCAACCCAATTTATGCATCTTGCCAGCAGAGTTGGAGATAGACTTCCAGCGGTGGGTTCACTGTTTGTCCATTAAACACTGGCAGCTGAGATACAGTTATTTAGACCAAGAGAGAATTTTTTGGCAAAACATTTATTTGACAAAATGGCAATTTGGGAACAGCCAAAATGTGGGTATACACAGAAATAATCGTTAGAGTGGAATCAGCTGTGCCAGGATCTTTCCCAGCACAGCTAATCCAGTTCATTGACATTTTCAGACTTTGCCTGGAGCCACTGTCTCATAGGGTTGGATCCCTGCCACTCCTGGGCCCTCAAGGGCCCAATCCTGGATTTCATAGATTTCATAGACATTCAGGCTTGAAGGGACCCCAAAGGATCATTGAGTCCAGTCCCCTGCCCCAGGGTCAGGAAGTCAGCAGGGATCATAGGTCCCCAGCAAGATAAACATCCAAATGTGTCTTGTAGGCATTCAAAGTGGGTGATTGAACCACCTCTAGCGGCAGTCTATTCCAAACCTTGGGGGCTCAGACAGTAAAGAAGTTCTTTCTTATGTCCAGCCTGAATCGGTCGCAGTGGAGATTGTGACCGTTTGGTCACAGGTGCTGGCCCCAGGCTCTAGCTCCCCGTGGCTGTAGATCCAGAAGGAGCCAGGCAGGATTATTTTGCCCCAAGTGGCACAATTTGCTCCACAACAGAGTGCATGTCCAAGTACATGCGCTGAGGCAAAAAGCCCCGCTCAAATTTGCACTGCTTCTATTTGAACTGCTACAAGTGCACGTGCTTGCATGTGTGGACATGCCCTCCATGTCACCAAATAGCTTTGGCTGAAGTGAAAATAACAATGTGCTTCAGGAGCATAAAGATATTTCACCATTTTTTAAATTGCTTTTTAACTGCTTCAGCATGTCCAAGACAGTTTCTTTGCAGGCACACCTAATAAAAGACAAAGAAATGAAGGATTCGATTCAGAAAACAATTGGAGGAGGAGTTAATACCTCCTTTGTACACTGTAGCCCTGTGTTTAGGACATTTGCCCATGATGTGAAAGACGTCAGGTGAAATCTCTCTTCTGCGTCAATGGATTTAAATCCACATCTCTCACTTCCTAGGAGCATGACCTCTTCAGAATATAAGGGTTGTTTCCAATCTCTTTTACTGACCCTTTTCCACTTTGCATGGACTATGTAAACATCAAATGAATGAGAAATAGCTCTATAGTTTGTTTGCCATGGAATGCTCTCAAAGAGGGGAGATCTTAGTTCAAATACATCCCTTGCTTGTCTCAGAGCTGGGTTTTGAACTCAGGTCTCCCATCTCTACTCTGCTGGGCTGCTGTAAATAAAAGGAAAGGAAAGTACTACCACCCTTGCAAGTTGGTGTATCTGTCCCTTCCTTTTCCTGCCTACTATTACAGATACCTTAAAATGGAAGCATTCTATTTTGGGCCAATTAAATTGTTTCTTTTACTATCTCTGGTTTTATCCCTGGTTTATTGGCAAGAAAAGGCTAGGAATGTATATTGGCTTAATACAGTCTGAATATATTTTATTGTTGAGTTTAGATGCCAAAACAAAACAAAAAAAATCAATTGTTCCCATGGCCCTAGATTCATGGTTGGTCTTCCTACAAATGGGAAAACCACCAAGCATTGGGCTCTTTGCCATGCCTACAGCAGGCAATGTATCTCCTGCGTTCCTCACAAAAAGATTATATGGGGTGTCCCAATTTAATTTATAAGAAGAGTATGTCTTCTTTTCTGAGAACCATTTAAGTGATTAAATATAAGCCATTCACCCTGTCCTCCAAAATGGAACCATGGGCATTAGTCACAATAGTGCTATAATGAACAAGAGAATGGGACATATGGTGTAGAAAACAAGCCCCTACTACAGGGAGGTCAAGATGATATAAAGGACTTTTTATATCTACAGTTAATTAATTCTGAAATGTATAATCACTGTTATAGAGCACCTGAACAGATTTTTTTTACATAGTAACATTTGCTAACACTTTACTGAATTAGTCTTCTTCTTCTAGTAGGCAGCATTTCTACACAATTTTTTAAATATGTGAATATTCAAATTAGTCTTCAATGAACCATGACCTTCTAGAAATAGAACTGTGGACATATACTATTATAAGACACTAACCACCTGCAGTGAAACTAAATAACCATATCAATTGATTGTATGAACATGAGCATTCTAAATATATTTTTTCCTAGCTATTAAAAGACACCAAAAGTCTGCATCTGTTATTCTCAGTGCAGCATATTAAGCTTTCACAAGAAAAGCTTCTTTCCATAAATGACTAATGATGACTTTTTAACATTAGAGAGAGTTATATTTTTTCACAGTAAGGTGGGTGAAAAACTGGCTTATGGAACACACACAGAGAGTGGTGGTGGATGGGGCGGTTTCTCCCTGGAGAGATGTGGGGAGTAGTGTTCTCCAGGGCGCTGTCCTTGGACCAGTGCTGTTCAATATCTTCATCAGTGATTTGGATGAGGGGGTTGAAAGCACTCTGTCCAAATTCACAGACAACACTAAACTATGGGGTACAGTAAACACAGTGGAGGGGAGGGAATGAATCCAGGAGGATTTGGATAGACTGGGGAAGTGGGCAGAACTGAATAGGATGCAATTTAACAAGGAAAAGCGCAAGGTGCTGCATCTCGGGAGAAAGAAACTCCAATACACCTATAGACTGGGAAGTACTATTCTGAGTACCATGGCAATGGAAAGGGATCTCGGTGTCTTGGTCGATGCAAAAATGAACATGAGTCACCAATGTGATGAGGTAATAAGTAAGGCAAACTGCACTCTTTCTTGCATCAGTAGGTGCATCATGAGCGGGTCTTGAGAGGTGATACTTCCCTTCTATACAGCATTGGTGAGGCCGCATATGGAGTACTGTGTCCAGTTTTGGGTGCCGCACTTCAAGAAGGATGTGAATAACTGAGAGGGTTCAGAGAAGGGCTGCTCATATGGTTGAGGGCCTATGGGCAAGATCCTATGAAGACAGACTGAGGGATCTGAATCTCTTCAGCCTCCGCAAGAGAATTCTGAGAGGTGATCTTGTGGATCTAAAAACCCATCATGGGCGGGGGGGGTCATCAGGGAATGGGGGGTACTCTGTTTACCAGGTTGCCCCTCGGGGTTACTAGAAATAACAGCCATAAACTAAAGGAGAGTAGATTTAGATTGGTTATCTGGAAGAAATTCTTTATGGTGAGGGTTGCCAAAATATGGAATGGGCTTCCAAGGGAGGTGCTTTCCCCTACCTTAGAGGTGTTCATGAAGACATTAGACAGGCACCTAGCTGGGGTTATTTAACCCCAGTGCTCTTTCCTGCCTAAAGCAGGAGGTCAGACTTAATGATCTACAAGGTCCCTTCTCACCCTAGAAATCTATGAAATCTATATGTTAATGCAGTTTATTTGCTGAATAAAGTACTTGGGAATTTTAGATATTAATTCTGTTGTTCTACAAATGCCACTTGCAAGTTCCATAATTAAGTTACAAAGCTTAATTTTGTATTAAAACAGGGATTCAACCACTTGAAGAATGAAGAAGTCTCTACAGCCTTCACAGAATCACAGCATATACATTTTAGGCAACGACTCACTGGATTTTTTGAGAATTTACCAGTACATTTGAGCTAAAATTAATTTAGATAATTAGTTGTTTTATAGGTCCTTTAATAGAATTTAGCACCTAGTGTCACAGTTTCTTTCCTCAGCATGAATTTAATAATAGAACAGCACAAAGCCTTCAAATTCCCCATTTGCTTAAACTCTTTGACATCTTGTGCATAGACTTTGAAGATTTTAGAGGGAGGGGGTTGTTTTTTGGTTTTTTAAGAACTAATCATAATTTTTTTCCCTTATTCTTTCTAAATGTATATTCCTTATTCAACAAAGACTGGAAGATGGCTTGTTGCTTCCCTCTCTCAAGGAGCAGAGGGAGGTGGTGGCCATTTAAACAAGAAAGCACCTTTACTGAGAAAAAATATGATCTCAATCCCAGGGGAAGATGGCTAATATTTTGAAATGAAGAAACTTTCTGCAAGGTTCTCTGTCAAATGTTACAAGTGTCCCTCAGAAAAAACTTTCAGTTAGGAAGACTAACAGTAAAGAGTAGTAGTTATGTGTATATGTATATGTATGTATAAATAAAATTAGTTAGCCGTCTGTTCCACTAGATCTACTCAGAGTAGTTAAGATTGGGAAGATAGAGCAGTGTGTGTGTGTGTGTGTGTGTGTGTGTGTGTGTGTGTGTGTGTGTGCGTGTGCATGTGCATGTGCACATGTGTGCACACATGCACGCACATGCATGTACTGGTGGATAGAACTGAATACATGCAAAAAGAAACTGAATACTGAATGCAGAAAAGGAAACTAGTATGGGCTTACGTTGGGGGAATGTAAGAATGAAGGAGGGAGGGAAAGCAAAGCGTGTAAGGGAAGAAGGTGTTGGTGCAGGAGAACATGGGGAAGGTGCAGATGGTGACAAGAATCTGGATAGTGAAGGTAGAAGATCTCTGCAATATATATGGTTCTGCAACATCATGCTTTCCTGATGATGAAAAATGGCTGTAGACCCTACTTAATTAAGCTGTTTTGTTCTGTTCAGTGTGGCATGATACAGGCAGAACATATGGTCATAAGTTAAAATGAAATTCTGACAAGTTAAAATGAAGGTCGAGATTTCCTATTTATATAAACATGAGAAAAATCTTATGGTGGCATTCCCTTAGGTTTTTTTTCCTTATGGTGCATCTATGAAATTAAAAACATACCCAACCAATAAAATGTTAAGCCAAAAAATATGTTAACATGGAGTTAAAATTCATAGATGTTAGGGGCTGGAAGGGACCTCTCAAGATCATCAGGTTCAGCTGCCCTGCGCTTCGTCAGGAAAGACTCCTGGGATCAGATGACTTCCACAAGGTGAGCATCCAGAATTTTTTAAGATTGAACATGCATATCAGTTATTTGGTCTAAAATATGTTGCAGAGATGTTATAATTGTCTTCAAATCTAAGAAGCTGAGGGTTAATTTTAAACAAAAGTAAAAGCAGTCCAAGTTAGAGCATGGAAATACACGCAAGCATCCTTAAATGTGTCTTAAGTTAACAAATGGCAGGGGAAAGAGAAAAAAAACTGTCTTAAAAATCTGTTTAATCTAGTTAAATAGTATATGGCTAGTGCAGCATGTCTTCTCATATTTGAAATACCTTTTATTATATTTTAACTTGTAGTTTTGTAATACAGTTTGTTTGGGGAATTAATTTTAGACTGGCTTTTTTGTGCCCACTGCTCATTATTACTATCTGTAAAATTAGATCTTTTGACTTTCATTGGGCACTTCTCAAGTCATGCTTCAAATTGACCAAAAAAGGGCTTTTCTATGATCCTAGCAGCAACAGAGTACAGTCAGAGATCATAAACTCACATCTTTCTTCAGTCTAACTTTATTAACAAGAGAGTTAAATCACACTGTTCAAAGAGTGCACATTCTGTTTCAATATTAAAATTCTTCCTCTAATAACATTACATTCCTTTCTTGTGGTAATACACAAGAAAGATGTGATATCTTTTCATTACATAAATCCTTTGTCAGTATGTGAGACTTAAGTGGCTGTAATAATAATGGTAATTTCACATGCATGTTTACTGCAAATAAATAAGGAGAGCAGAATATTTTTTAATAAAAATGCACTTTGAGTGATAAATCCTTACCCACTGGTCAGAGATTTCCAGAAAAAAAACAACAACAATAACAACAAATCCAAGACTGTTTCCTTTCTTCAATAGTATCCTGAGGGGGTTTCTTTGTCTTTTAGGTGCTTATTAAAATCATGTTCATTTCAGAATGGTCTGAAACCATGTAGCATTAGTGTACAATTACTTTAACTGTGCTGTTTTTTCCCTTCTGTGCTGTAGGCTTTATTTTACCTTTTTTTTTCCAAATAATTACCCTAACTAGTCTTTCTAATTCCTCTTTTATCTTTAATTTTCATGCTTCTTTTATACCACATTTCTTCACCCTCTTAACATAATGCTATTGCTGAGTTTATCCCGATTCTGCTGATATCTGACTTCTTTTTTCCTGTACATCCTGACTCTTCTGATTTCCACAGAAGAAATGTCTTCCTTTGAAAAGTAAATTTCTATTTCTCATAGTTTCAGGGGAAGATTCCAAAACATGACTTCAGTGTGCCAGTGAGGCTTAAAAAACAAATGTTACGGGAAAGAACTCATCACCTTTTAGACAATCTCATAATTTTACTCCTGAATACTTGAGTTGGCAGGGTTCAGTGCTCTGATCAGTTTACTCTCTTTCTAAGCATAATGCTTGGTTCTCTTCTAGTTTCAGATCATTCTTATACATTGTCTTTTCTTCTCTGTGTTTCTATTTTTAATTAGTTTTTAATTAGTTTTTAAATCCATCTAACATCTTTCGCTTAATGCTTTTTTCCTAATGATTTATTACCTATTCTCTTCCAGTTACTGAAAGTTCAATACTTTGCCTTGCATGTAACTGCTTTTTTGAATTATCACTTTTCTTTTGATGCTGTGGTTTCTTAACACAATTATCCAAACATTTTCAATACCAGGTGACGTATAAAGGTTATACAATATTTTAAATGTAAATAGTACTTGTCTTCCTGATGATCTGAAGACACTTTAAAACTCTCTTCCTAGGTTTTAGTACCAGGCTCAACTCTTGTTTGGAAGATGTTTGCAACATTTTAACATCACTAGCATCATCTGCCATGGTTCACAAAGAGTTTTTTTCATCTCATAATTAAGATATTGAAGAATGGATTGTTTGGAGGCTGCTAAGCCCACTTCTATCTGGAAAAGGAAATTAGGGCCTGACAATAGCTGGGAGGCCTGAGCCTGATATCAAGACTGTCATTGCAAATGCTTGAGCTCTGCATCCCTAATGAATTGGCCCTCACAAATCAAAACAACAATATACATGTAACACAACAGAAATAACAGCCACCTCCATCAGGTAGAAACAGTGCCAAGCAATAGTTTCATAGTTTCATAGCTGGTAGGGTCGGAAAGGACCTGAGCAGATCATCAAGACCAAATGCCTGCCATGGCAGGAAAAAGTACTGGGGTCAAATGACCCCAGCGAAGTGTTCATCTACCCTCCTCTTAAAGACCCCCAGGGTAGGAGCCAGCACCACTTCACTTGGAAGTTGGTTCCAGATCC
>NW_005842841.1:247952-249144 GCF_000455745.1 Alligator sinensis
GAGATGGATGTGGAGTCCTCTTCGGCTTGGGCGGAAACCGCTCAAGCCTCTTATATGGCTAACAGGCCAATCGTTAGCCGCCACGTGTGAATAATTTAGCACTAGCCAATCACGGGGAATGAATTTGCATACCGGTGGCGGGAACTCTTTTGCACCGTGCATTCCTCTTGCAACATGAGCAATGCACTCTGCAAAAGAAGCTGCAGAAAGGCGGGAAACTCATCCCTGCACCGGGGTTTTCCTCTGCAGCAGGAAACTCCCGTGCAATGAAGCTGCAACTTGGCGGGGATAATTCTGGTGCCGAAGCACATCATGCCTTTGGGTCATGACAGCAATGACTTCTGTTAATTCCCTCAGCACCCTGGGGTGGAGGTCATCAGGACCAGCTGATTTAAATATGTCCAGCCCCTGCAGATGTTCCCTGACTAGATCTTCGCTGACCCTAGGCCTGGGTGTGGCTCCCCTGGGGCCTGTAGTATGCCTTCTTGTAACATCTTCCTGAAAGACTATGTTCACCACACTCAGTAGGGACCTAACAATTGTAAATTCAGTGTTCTTCACCTTTACTGCTTGTGGCTGAAGAAAAGTGCTGATGGGGAATGCTAGCCTGGGCTAGATTTAGGAGGCCAGCTTTAAATAAAATATCAAGAAAGTACCTCACTGCTTTCTGCTACCTAACGTGTAACACTCTTCATTTTTTGTTCTAGTTCCTAGTGGTACTGCAGCCTGTGATTTCAGATAGCATAAATACTTCAGACCCCACACACTATGATATCAAATGCACATGCACTTCCACTTGAATGGATATGTTGTTCTAAAGTGTTGATCATTTTTTCAGCATAAAGGAATCAAATATGTAGGTATTGGGACAGATCCAGTCCACTTGATTCTGATTCCACTTATCTGATTTCTGTGTCATCCAAATATACAGAATCTCAGTTCCCTCCTTCTGCCCACCCCACTCCCAAACTCATGGTTGTGAAGATAACTTTCCAAATGTGAATAGAGAGTAACTGATGAAGTCTTCCTATAGCCATTGTTTTGGGTACTTTGCAGTATAAAACGCCTTGGCATTTGTAAATATGAATAGGGAGTTAACACAGAAGCCTGTGTCAATGATGCTTTGCTCTGTTCAGAAGTTATATCACAGTTAAACCATCTCAGTAACCAGTATTTTTCCTGGGGCAGGAAT
>NW_005842841.1:249175-286975 GCF_000455745.1 Alligator sinensis
GCTTAGGTCTGGCATTAGATTTATAATGCAGCTACATAGCAGTACAATCAAAGAAAGAATCAATATTTCTTCTGAATAGAGCAAGATCATTTGGAACCATTTGGGACAGTGGATAGAATACAGTGCTTCCTGTGAGAATTATATCACGAAATCCATGAGTTTCTTTTACTTGCACAAATATCCAAGGGGTAATGGATATTACTATTCAATGAAAAATAATTAGATGGACATGCTTTTTCCCCAGCAGATACAATTCTGCAATTCAGATAGGACTGATGAAATGACAAGAGGCTCCCAGTAAGGTTCAGAGTAAAATTTTCAAAAGTGGTTTAGGCATTCAGGAGTCTAAGTCTCATAGACAATAAACGGGGTATAACCTCCTATGTTTCATAGATGCTTTTGCTAATGTTCTTGTGACAATTGGTTGTTTGGTGAGAGCAGATGTCAATTCTCAATGTCTTTTTTTCATAGCACATTTGGTGTAGGAATGATAGAAAACTGAAACAAAATGCAACAGTCCCTGGGGCAAATATTCAAATGTGGGAGAAGGCACTTGATATTTGGCCTGGGCTGCCCATTTTGTCAGTGATGTGAGTTTTGCTACTTTTGTAAAAATCCACCCAAATTTGATGAAACTGTAAGTCTTTTGCAAGCATCCATAGAGCCGGCACTGCTTTGCTACTACTGTCTCAGCTCCTTATGCCTCTGTTACTCACCTGCCACAACTTTGATATTACTGGATATTGGGAGGTTCAAGGAAGTCCTAGGACCAGAAGTAGTTCCACAGACTACCTGGCTGTCTCTATTGGGCTCATCATTTTATTTGTGTCCTTCTGCCCCTGCAAGCCCATGCAGGGCTTCCCCCCTTCATGGGGGTTGTCCCTGTAGATTTTCTGAGGGTTTGTCAGGATTCAGTTGTAAGGTCTAGTTCCCTTTTTCTCTCCAACCATGCCCACCTTGACACACTAGTAAGGACTTCAGCTTCTGGGCTTTAGGCCCAGCCTCAACATCCAATTCACACCTCTTTATAGTTCCATCTCTGAGAGCTAGTGTCTGCCCCTCAGCTTGGGGTTTTTCCTTAATCCCTATGTCAAAACAAATGTGCAGGGTGCCCCTTGGCCCCCTATCTGCAATCTCCTCCTCCCCTGTACCTGCAGTCTTGTCCTCCAGTTCACAAGTCCAAATCAAGTCAAACAATAAACCAAAAGGTACAAGCTGTCTGCTCTGGAAACAGAATATGAAATCTTCCCAATAGTCAGAGCAGCCTGCAGGCCTTACCTACCCAGGGCTTCCTCTCCCAGCTCCCTGGGTAGCTCATATGTCCAGCTGCATCTGCAACCCATGCATATACTACACCTCTCCCCCTGCATGCCTTGGTCAAGTCTTGGCTTGGTTTAAATCCACCTAGCCACACCTACTTCTGTTCACATGACCAGACCTGTGGCTAGGTGCAGCCAGTTGCTCGTTACTGCCTTTATCAGTGCCAGGCTCAGCCCAGCTGCACTGCTACCTTGGGTGGTCTGCCCTCTCTGGCCTCACTAGTAACAAGGACAGGGATTCTCTATGATACCTTTTAAAAACTAGATTCACAGAATCATAGGAAAGTAGGGCTGGAAAGGCACCTTAGGAAGTGATCTAGTTCAACCCCCTTCTCATTAGAGAGGTTGCTAAGGGTACATGCAGACATTACACTTAGATCACCCTAACTAACGTTAAGTCAATCTAAGTGTTGATCTCTACAGATGTTCAGGGAGGTTAGATCAGACAAAAAATATCTGGTCCAATCCTATTAATGAACGTCTGTTCACATTTAGAGAGCAGCCCCAATCTGGGAAAGCCTAGCTTCTTGCCCCGGCCCTGGGGCTGCATTTTTCCTTCCCCTCTCCGCCTTCCTCAACCAAGCTATTTTTTGCCCCTTTACCCTCACAATGAACAACACCCCCACAGACCTGCCAACCCCCAGTGATCTCTCCAACACTGCTGCTGTATTCCATGGACCCTCTAGCCCCCATGCTTCCCCATTCCCATCTGCCCTTACTTAGAATGAGTTACCAGTGTGAATTCTGGCACTGGGAAATGTGTGTAAATGCTTTGCCTGATCACATGGCTAAAGCAAGCAGTGTGATCATAGATCAGGTACAATGAACTTATGTACATACCCTAAGAGTCTAATGGCTGTGATGAGTTAGCCCCGTCAATGGCTGCCCTGCCTGGCTCCAGGGTCCCAGCATTTAAAAAAAAAAATCCCCACATTCACCGGCTGCTGCCAGGTAGAGGGGGGGCAATCTCCACTGCCCTCCACTGCCCCATGCTGCATGGGGGGCTCTGCCATGAGCCCCCAACCCCCGCCTGCTCTTCCAGCCTCATTGTTAGTTGCCCGGCCTAGCCCCAGCTCCCAGTTCTTTAAAAAAAAAGAAGCTCCGCACTCACCAGCTGCTGCAGCATCCATTGGGGCCTCTGGGAGCTCATGGCAGAGCCCCTCCGATGCAGTATGGGGCAGTGTGGGGCAGTGGGGATCGAACCCCAGCCTGGCAGAAATCCAGAGAGTGCAAGGCTTTTATTTTTTATTTTTTTAAAGAGCCAGGACGCTGGGGCCGGGCAAGGCAGCCATTGACAGGGCTGGGAGAGCGGGTGGGGGACAGGACCTGTTTGATTTGGAGATTCAAATTTTTTCACTGTTGGTCACTAATTCTGTATGTCTCATTTTATGAGTGTGCAGCTTGAAAGAGTACATCTCATTTGCCAAAGTCCTGAGCAGTCTCAGCTGCAACTGAACTCACTGATAGTTGTGCTATAAATGTATGAAGCGCAGCATAATGCTAAAATCTTAGGAAAAAAAACAAACAGGTGCCACGTACATTGGGCACCCAAAAGTAGTGAATGCTTTTAACAATGATTTCTTTGTGCCTCATTTTGGTTAGGGAAGACAATACTTTTCTTACAGAGCTATTGTGACAGTAAATTCATTAATGTTCACAGAAGCCCTAGGTTCTGTAGTGATGAGCACCAGAAAAGCCCATGAGGAAATTAATAATTCTGTTTTCAGAGCAGAGTTTGATTAGTGTGTGTGTGTGTGTGTGTGTGTGGTAGAGGAGGTGCAAGAGTATATGGTAGACACTGAGGAAGAAATAAAATATTGAATAGAGCTCATTAAGCGAGCAGCATCCACTCTGTGCACAATAAAGGTGGTATTCCCATTGAAAAAAAATAGCATACCATTGTGTAATTAAAAAAGACTGTATTATAATGCACACACACAGAGCCAGCCATAATTTCTGAACTACTGAGTGCTTGACTTTGCAACCTTAATGATGTTCTTTTAAGGTAGATTTTGTGTGTTAAATATCTAAACTACAGCTATTTAAACAAGCTTGAATGAGGTCTTACCTAAATTGAAATATCTTCATAGAGCTGTGCAGAGTATAAAACATTCCTTTCATTTTCTCATATCATCTGTTATTTATGGTTTCCTGAGAACCTGAAAATTCCCTGGTGGGTGGTAAAAGGCGAAGAGTCGGTTTTAGTTCAGATTTTTATTTTCAACTGTTCTCTGTCTATGTAGAGTCATTATATTGAGTTAGTGATATAGGAATAGCCTGGTAATAGTGTCATCCTCATATCAAGGGACTGCCAACAACGACAATGGTAGTACAATTATTACAACTAAAATATACTATGGTGCAATTGAATTTGGAAAAAAATAGGACAAATGGCTAGACCTACAAAAGGAAGTGGGGATTAGGAGCCTCTCTCAACCAGTTCATCTCTAAGGTGAGACCTCAACCCTACCTTCTCACTGAGCCTTGGTAGATAGATTAGGTTTTCATATGTGCATGCCCAGGCAGCACCTCAAGCACCAAGCTGCTCATGTTTAAACTTCATAGGGATTCCAGATTAGCCATTGTGTAGTCCACCTCACATGGATTTTAGCTTAATATTCTTAGAGAATGCCTAATGGATTATGCTCCACACAAGACAGTGGGAAGAAGAGAATTTGGTTGTGGTACCCTTTTCATCTAGAGCCACTCAGAAAAGATACAAAGATCTACATTCAATACCCTTTTTCATATGAGGGGATTTAAAACCATAACCCCTATGCCTAAAATACTACGTATGCTTTTGAATATAAGATGTCCTGGAATTTAAGATGCACCCCATTTTTCTCAGTCTCAGGGGGGAAAAAAGAAACAAAACTCAACACCACATCATTGCTGTTTATAAAAGCTTTTTACTTTTTTTCAAACTGAAGTTTAAGATGCAGGCCATTTTTAGAAGAAATATTTTGTTTTAAACAAAGTGTGTCTTTATATTTCAGGGAATATAATAGTAAAGTATTCATTGGAGCTGGGACTGGAAACCTAGTGTATCCACTTTCTTTTGGCTGTCCTCCTATTTTTAGAGATGGGGTAGTTGCGCTCAATCCTTCAGGTTAGAGCTGTTTCACTGTACATGGAAAAATTAACTATTCGTTGGGCAAAGGAGAGAGAAAGTGAGAGACAGTGGGCACATCTACAAGTACATATTAATGCAAAGTCATAAACTCTGGATCTTATTTCTTCAGAGTTTATTACTCTGGGTGTGCTGTTTACATATGACCCTAGGACCA
The DNA here is from genome assembly GCF_000455745.1 of Alligator sinensis. Lineage (NCBI taxonomy): Eukaryota > Metazoa > Chordata > Crocodylia > Alligatoridae > Alligator > Alligator sinensis. The sequence goes on from NW_005842841.1 coordinate 253,782, forward strand.
CAAAAAGTTGATCTTGGTTGGAGCTGTGGCAGGGGGTCCCAGGGGTCAGCCAGCCAGCCCAGGGCTGATCCCCTTGGCTCAACATGTTGCAGAGGGGCTGGCTGGGGCGTGAGGGTGTTTCAGTATGGGGCTAGTCTGCAGACAGTCCCTGCACTGAAGCACTTTTGTGCCCTAGCCAGCTGGGCCAGTGTCTATATATGCACTGCTGTGGAATTAAAATTCTGCAGCTGGATAGCACTTGTAAATACTATTTACAAGTACTATCCTGCTGCATAGTAAATACATTTACTCCAGCCTAATAGGGACACACGTGTAGATGCACAGTGTTTACTGCATAGCTAATTAGTCTACTGCTTAGTAAACATCTCATGTAAATGAGCCCAGAGAGCTCTTGACTATCACCTAGTTGTAGGGCATTCAGCCTGGGCTACAGTCCCCTCCATGAAAGTTTTATTATTTTATGTTTAATATTCACTGAAGCAGGCTTGGAACCCATTTCTCCCTCTGCTCCCCCCCCGCCCCACATTAGGCTATGGAGTCATGTTGTGTATGCCTCAATGGATATTTCATTATTCCACGCGTAACAAAATAGCTTATACTCAGTCGTTTACCAGGAAATCCAATACAAAATGTGAGCATGGCTAAAGCAATCTCATTTTTAAATTCAAAGAGAGATTCCTGAAAAACGTTCATATATTTTGCATAGAGTAGGTAACTGGAAAACAAATAGATGAACGACCACTCCATTTGTTATCATTCAAGTCTCAAGTTTATAGAAATACCCTGTGAAAAAATATACTGCAGCTTCATTACCTAGAAGTATCACAATAGTGAATGAAGATTGATTGCTTTTTTTTTTTTTTTTCGTAAAATGCTCTTTAAAAAAATCAATGTCTCTACTATCAACAGATGCTGTTTGCCTCTAGATGCTAGGTGCATTTCAATCTTATATCTAGGGTACACATGAGATAAAGGTAAAAGCTGATTTATTTTGTGGATCTTTAACCTTATTTGAAAGTTATATCTAAACAATCAGTGGGATAGTGCTGCTAATACATCCAGTAGAAACCCACTGCATGTATGCAGTACAGTGTGATTCACTCCCTTCCATACTGAATGCCCTCCTCCAGGCTACTTAAGAGGGAATAGTGAGAAGTTGCAGTGCTTTTGAGCAGATGGTGTTCAAAACTACCATAATTACTTATGTATCATATGCACCATTTCCCCCCAAAACAGCCCTCCAAAATTGGGGGGGGGGGGGGGGTGTCTTAAGCAAGGAAGTTCATCCTCCACACTGGAATGGAGGGAAAACATGGAGATACTGCAGGCTGGCTGCTGTGCTTTTTCCCCTGCCAGCTTCAGGGGAAGGAGCGGGCAAAATTCACGCTTCTGGGTCAGAGCTACAGTGTTAATCCTCTTATAGTCGCAGACACTACTGTCAGGTTCCCCGCAGAGTCAACATTCAGCCATGACTCTGGGGGGAAAAAAATCTTCCTTCTGCTATCCCTAAATAAGGTACATGTCTTATTTGGGGGCCTATGGTATGCAAGAAAATACAGGTATCTGAATGTTTTTAAATCTCATTCATTCTAACAATCTTGAAATATTGAAGAGATGCCTGGATTAATCTAGGAAGAGTAAAATACTCAGAATGAAACAAATGTGTCCCCCCATTTAACAATACTTTATCTTGCATCTTGTCAGTAGCACGGAAAAAAATAATATAAACATTGCCAGAATTTCTGTAAACTGGATGAGGATTCCTTAGCAATTTTGATTCATCCATATTCTCCTGAGAACCCTATTATTTCAGGAACTTAATCTCTGTCACTCTGAGGCTCTATTTTTGCTTTATTACTTGAGTGCTCTCCCTTCATCCTTTTTAATTTTTGTGGCTTCTTTGTGCCAATCACCACCAAATAGGCTTTGTATACTTGTGTGTGTATCTATATATATCTGCGTATGTATGTATATATGTATATATTTGTGTATTTGTGTGCATATAAACACACATTGCCAATGTGGCACCGATTGGTACACCACATTAATATGTGTGTGTGTGTGTGTGTATACACACACACACACACACATATATACACACACACACATTTACCTCTACCTGGACTAGAGGTAATGTTCTCCAAGGAGCTTTCACCATGTTCAAGCATTCTGTATTTATCCTGGAGGCTGAAACAGAGGTAGGAGAGGCTGCTCTTGTGATCCTTTTTAGCAGGGCAGAACCTGACTATTAGAGAGCAAAACAAACCCAAATCTAACCGTGTTCTGGGCAAACTAGACTTTTCTTTATGAAGCCTGTTCTGCAAAGGAGGACCAACCATTTATCTCAGAAGAATGGGAAAAGAATGGAATTCTCTCCACCGAATAATTGTGGGAAACTTACAAAACAAAAAACAGTCATCACCTATCTTTGTGTTTCTTAAATGTGTAGTTGCCACTTTTTCTGTGATGATGGATAACAATTTTATGTAGGGCTAGAGAGATGACCTCTATCAGCTTCACACAAGATATACACTGTTTGTCTACACTGCATTCACTGCAGTTCACATAGACTCATTCATTCAAGCAAGCTTTCAACAAACGAGTTGGGGCACTCAGAAGTGTAGCTGCTAACCGGGCCAGCAACTGCACTCAGCTGTTTAGGTAGGATTTGCAGCCCACACAGACCTCTGTGATACCATGGTTACATTTTCAGTGGTTCCCAAACTAGGTAGTTTAAATGAATGTCATTCATTGCTGTATAGATGTAGCCTAAGCTTCAGTACCTTAGGACATGTGGTGAGAGACTGACTATTCAGCCTACCGCTGCTGATATTAAAAATAAAATTATTTATATTAGTGTAGTATATTGCCTGACCAGTTGTGGACTGGGGTCCCACGGTGCTAGATGTATGGACACAGAACACAGTGAGGTCCCAGTTCTGAATTGCTTCCAAGTAAAATACCACAGGTTTAGAAACTTTATAAAAACTGTACACACACTTCCCTTTTTCTTTTACGCTCACTTATTTTGTCAAGGTAAAGAGAATTTCTACAGCCCTACAGCGTAACTATGTGGCCTGCATTGTGTTTATTGTCTAACTAACTTTTAAAAATAGCTCCAAGGGCAATGAAATATAGGACTGCCAGGAAGTAAAAGGAAACAACACAGCTACACTACTTCCTGTGTAGGAAGTAGGACACATGGAGCAGCATGCCATGTATGAGCATGCTGCTACCTGGCACAGTAAAATTGTGATGTAGACATGCTTAGCAAGAGGTCCAAGTTGGACAGGACACCCAGGTTATAGGCATGAGTGCTAGCAGGATGGCCATGGTTTCTATATGCATTGAAAAAGGAGAGAGGGTTTAGGGTAAACATATTGGTCCATAAAGCTTTACTTTGGGAACCTTGAGTCTCCAAATGTAGATGGCAGATCTTTCACTGGATTGTCTGCATCCTTCCTGTCTTGGTCAGGTTTAATCTAATTACAGTTTATTTATGATGCTTCTTAACTTATTCTGTAGCCTAAAGCAGGCAGGTATTGGACATGACCATGCTCAGCAACAGGAGAATTGAAGCATAGCTCCATAACTGGCTTGAAAGAAGATTAAAGGAGCTCCACAGCATTATAGAGGGTGTAGCAAGAACTGAACTGATGTAGCTGATGTTAACATATAGTATAATAGTAGTGAAATATGTAGCCATGTTAGTTTTGTCCTGTAAGTAACTTGAAAACTCCATTTTGTATTCTTTTGCTTGACATAAGTGAATGAACTCTGTATGCCCTTTTTTTGAATGAGTATATGGTCAGAAAATGGCATAGAGACAGGAAAAAGAGGATTTAACTGCTTATGTAAGCAACAGGATGCCAAATGTAAGTTACCAGTCAGTAAACTAATGGAAGGAAGGCTGATGAATCCCCTTGAGGCCTAGGGCACAAAGGAGATAACGAGGAGGAGAAATGCACATATCCTGCCAGACAGGCAGCAAGAGCACTCCAAGGCTGAAATACCAACTTTGATGACCAAACTAATCTCAGGCTGAGATAAGCTGAAGATGAATGAAGAACAACTGCAAAAACAGAAGCTGGGTATGGAAAAACCCCAAAGCACTGAAACAAAGGATGCCAACCCCTATAAAAGAAGACTTTAAAAATGCCAAATTGGTTGAGTCTCTCTCTCAATTGCTATTTCATCAGAGCACAGATGTGTCTGTGTCACCCTGCTCCAAGTTGTTATTTACAGGATCTTTCTCTCTCTCAGTAAGGCTTGGGCCGGCCACCCAGTGCCATTATTGAACAACTGCTGCTGGTAACTATAAAGTCTGAAGTTGTTTTGTGTTTGCGTGTGCCTGTGTGTAATGATGTGTATGATGATCTGTGTGTGTCTATATGAGTGGTGTGTCCGAACCTCTATGTCTAATTCATGTAATCAGTAAACGTGGCATTTTGCCTTATCCCCCTTTATAAGGTCTCACTCTTGATTTGGCAATTGGAATTTAAAGTAACAAGAGGATACAGAAAGGGGCAGAGATTAGTACAGAAGAGGGAAGGGGGTGGGCACAGCCACACCCTGCTTTCGGACCACAAGGCAGGAACAGCAATCAGGTCCTGAAGAAGGTTATAATAATCCCCCCCAGCTTCTCCTCTGTAATCAAAGGCATTCCCCCTTCTCTCCCCATCCATTCCCCCTCCCTTGCTTGCCACTGCCATGTCCCCACTGTCTATACTATCCTGGGGGTGAGGGAAACTCCTGTCCTACTCCAGCTGGGCTACGTGAGGGTGGAGCTTAACCTGGGACACCAACAGAAGTGGCAACAGGTAGGTGGTTTCCCTCTCCTTACCTGCTCCTCCTGGGTGTTCCCTGTGAACCAGAAAGCAGCCATGGGGAAGGGGAGGCCACCTGCCAACCACCATGGCAGTGTCCTGGTCTCAGCCCAGCCCCTGCATAGCCTGGTTGGCTATTTTAACTACCTTTGCAGCAGCCTGACACTGACCACTATTGTCCGCTGCTTTACGTATAGCAGATTAAGATGCTATGCCTCGTAGATGTGTGACAGGGTTAAGTGTATAGTTTAATAATAGGTTAGATTTGTCTGGGATGGTTTGGATAAGGATGATCCTGACTAGGTCAATGGGTTGAACTAGATGAGCACCACCAAAGGTCCCTCCCAGAACTACTTTTCTATGATTTGCCTTAATTTAAGCCAAGTACAGACAGTCAGAAAGCCGGAGGCAGAATTGATTCAATCTTTGCAGGTTTCTCTAAACAGCATAGATTAAACCCATAAGGAACTAAACTGACATCCACTTTTTAGTTCGTAAAAGCGGGCCGAAGCCTACACTGACCCAGGCCAGAAGGAAGAGGATGCTGGAGCATACTTCCCAGCCTGCAGGCCAAGCTGAAGCTAGCTGAGAAGATGCCCCCAACCTCTGAGTTCCCCCCTGCAGGGAGGGGAAGTACCCTCAGTCCAGATGCCTAGCCAGGGTCTACCTTCCTCCACTGCTGGCTGGATTGGGCCCATTGCCCCACCTCCACACCCTCCCCAACACCCCAGATCCCTGCTCACTCCCCCCTCTCTCACTCCCTTATTACTTGTGTCTGTCTGGGTTGGTGTGATCCAGGGAGCAAGCAGGGAAGGGTTAAACTGGCAGTTTAACCCTTTCCTGCCTGCTCCCTGGGACAGACATCCACAGATAATCGGGGGTTGGGGGAAAGTGAATTGGGGATCTGGGGTACTGGGGAGGGGTGGGGGGGGGGGCAGGGGGCCCTTTCCAGGCCAGCAGGAGAGGGTGGGAGATGATAGGATCGGGGCTTCTTCTCAATCCCCCTGAGGGTGAGAGACTGGCAGGGGGCAGTGCTCAGCAGCCAGCCTTGTGCTTCTGCAGCTGGCCAGATCTACACGTGCGGGAGCAGCGGGGACCTGGGCCAGGGCACAATAACCCCCACCCCAGGCATGTATCATCTTCAGTGCCCATGTGGGCAGACCCCAGCTTGGGGTGGGGCTCCCCCTTCCTCTCCCCAGGACCTCAGTGACTCTTGCTAGCCCAGCTGCAGGAGGGGGCAGCCCTTGCAGACCGCTGAGGGACCAGGGCTGGTGGAGGAGCTCTGTTCCAGTACCTCCCCCCCCCCCCCCCCGACAGGCACAGGCAAGAAGCAGGTTAGGGAGCAGATGCTTTGTTGCCTCAGCAATGTGACAGTCTGGGGACAGGGCCAGCCCTGCTCAGTTGGAGCAGACAGTTTGAGCCAAGACTAGCCCACCCACCCTGGGAGCAGGGGTTTGCAGGGCAGGTGCAAAGCATCTTGGGATGCTGGGTGACTGTGGGGTAACTTGAGTCAGGAGGGGATTTGGGACAGAAGTGTGATAAACCAGTTTAATTTATATCAGTTAAGTCTGATACCACATTAATCCAGGCTTTTCTTAAACTGGTTTCGGCCATTTTGAAACCAGTTTGTGTACACTGAACTTCTGTTCTGTTACAGGTTTAAACTGGCTTGTAATCACTTATACTGGTTCATGTGTAATTTCTGTTCCTAACCGTAAAGTTCAAAGTCAGGCTGAGCTCAGTACATATGTAACCAATGGTAAATATGACCAAATTAGTTCAGGGTGATTGAACTCTGACTGTCATCTTCTACATAGTCTACCATCTAGATTTCTTCTTGCTGATTAGTGCTTCTTTCATACAAATAACAAATTAATCCAGGGGCACTAGGCACTATTCTTTCTCATTAACATGCTCTGGAATCAATGGGTTAAGATGGGCACTAGATTTTTATAAATCCTAGCATTGGTTATAAAGTAGTCTTGTGTTTCTAGGATATTCTTTGATAATTATGATGTGCTGCTTTGTCTAGCTACCTCAGATCGTTTAAATTAACTTGCAATGTGCCGCCGTCATTATGTGATTTGAATTACAACAAAAGCTGTTTTGATAAATGACTGCACCTTTCTCTTTAAAGTCTACATTTACTATATCCTGCCTAAATCTATAATAACTGGGATTGCTAGAGCAATTTGATGAGTCAGAAAGCTGTTTCTCAGGTTCAAAAGATGAGGGATCTTGAAGCAAATCTGTCACTTTAAGGATCTGATGAAGAGTTTCTCAATTCTGTCCTCTTCCGCTTTGTGTAATGTAGCAATCACCCCTTATATTCCTTGAAAGCAGGTGGATTTGGGTTGAAAACCAAAGTGGTGAAGCAAGAGTGGTGTCTGTGTGGCATCACTTCACACTCTCAGCCACACTGAAGATAATAAAGTAATATCAGGATCCATAGTGGGTGAAGTGAAACTACCACTCTCTGAAATATCATCTTTTTTTTTTCTGTCTCCACACTAGCATGATGCAATCCATGAGACATAGTTAGCCATGTTAGTCTGAAATCAAGTAGAAGGCAGGGTAAATGTGCACTTTATAGACTAATCAAAGTAGATGTTATTTATATATATATATATATCACAAGCTTTTGTGGGCTGACAGCCACTTCATCAGATGCTTCTGCGACTGTTGCCAGGCTGCTTCCTATAGTGTAAAAGGAATGGGTGGAGTCTGAGCTCTAGACGCTCCCTCCCTTCTGACTTTATTCCATTTACCTCCCAAAACCAAGGGTAAAGCAGGGACCAGACTATGACTCTTAATCATGGTCTGGTTCCCACCGATTCCCACAGTCTTTCCTGCCATTTAGAGCAGTATATGTGCTCTTCCTTACTCAAGCCTTCAGAGAGCTTTTCCAGCTTTTGTCCAAGGAGTCAGGAAATAACTTTGTTTAACTGTCATATTTAAAAAGCAAGTACCATATGTATAAACAACGTAAATTTAATTAATCACTGCAAAATTTCTATTGATTTGATTGGTTCTGTCAGCATTTGACAAGAGGTATTTGGCCTGTGCTTATTAAAACACAAGCCCACATGCTCTTTCACTGAACTCATTCTTTTTTCATTTTCCCAGTTAGCACCTTGACATTTAAAAAAAAAAAAGGCCCATGAACGCTGGTTTTAATGCTTACTTACAAAGATCCTGAGGCTTAACAAGATTTACATTTTTTAACTCTTCTATTCTTTTGATTTGTTGGCCTTCAGTATTCTTGTTGTTATAAGTTATTCACGTTTGTCTCTTAAACTATTTTTGCTTTAAGCACTTGCTTTGCCTTGTGATAAATTCCCAGCTAGCCCACCTGCTACATATAATCTCTGATACTTTCTTACTAGACTGCTTTCTTGGCAGCTGGTATACACTTTAATCCATAAATTTAATATGTTTGGCCAAATAGCCACTGGTTTATGAAGCCCCCTGTCTAAAATCTTTCTGTACTTTGTGCCTTTTATCATGCTGGACACACAATTGGAATTAACAGTAATATCTGATTATTTAGTATATATCAGATTAGTTAGTCTGAAGAGCATTTTGAACAGTATGAAAAAATATGAATAACTGGTCTTTAGTGCCTGTTGATCTTGGCAGACTGAGTAGCTTGATGAATCCTTTTCTTTATTGTCATCAATTGAGAAGAGAGTGCTGTAACAACCTCTTTTTTCAGCCCTTTCTCAGTCACACTGTTTTCATTTCCTTTTTTATTTCCTTTCACCTTCCCTTATTCTCCCAACAGCAAAATCATACTGCTCCTAGTTGCATGCCTGCCATGAATATGAAGGTTGAGAGCATTATTTTGTCAGTTCTGGCCCATTAAGAGTAACATATTTTTTTCCACCTCGCTTATTTATAAATATTTTTTTCTGAAGGATAATTGTATTTTTTTTAATTTCAGAATATCCACTGTGTAGCACTGAAGAATTTAACTCACATTACCTGTCCCAGAAGCAAGTTTGAGAATAATGATGAGGGCTATCATCAATGTTTCCAAATGAAAACAGAGCTTTTGGATCTTATTAACAAACATTACTAGAGCTTCAAACACTGGTTTTTCCTCAGAGATGATAGACATTTTGGATTGCTTCAATGCATCACAATAAGAATGCTAAGAGAAATAAATAACAAAAAAAATATATTGACATCAAGGTGATTCAGTAGAAAGCCTGGTCCTAAGTGAACTTTCTGTGGGCATAAAGCTTACGATCTGAAATCATGTCTCTCATAATTATGAATGCTCTTTCTTGCCTACAAAGTTTATGAATTCGTCTCTTGTAAGCCATTTATCCATAGAACTAATTTCTGATTTTTATGTATACCTCCTTGTAAACGTTATCTAAAAATGCTATCCGCAGACAACTCTTTTACCAATCAAAGTGCAAAGATTTCTTATTTGTTGAGGTCATTTTATAATACAAAGAGGTTAATTTTCTATAACTAGGGAACTACCAAAACTGATTTCATGCTTTTCATGGAAACCGTGATTTTAGGCAGGCTCCACCAAAAAGTGCAGGCTCTGTGCTTTTGGCTGGCTCCCTTAAAAAAAACAAACAACTTACTGAAGATGAAATGCTGGCTCCTTCTGGGGAGCCAGTAGTCCTTGTGGCTGCTGCAGCCTAGCCGCGCAGGGGAGAAAGGGGAAGGGAAGCTGCCAGCATGGCAAGATGGCTGCTGCCCCACGCTACTGATTGACTGCAAGGGCTGTCCATCATATGACCCCACCCCTCTCCACAAATCGGTGGTAAGGGTTGGGACCACATGACAGACAGCCCTCATAGCCAATCAGCCGCAAGGAGCAGGGCCTCCGGGGCTCCTCGGTCAGTCACAGGTATGGGTGGGCCTTCCATGCTTCACCCATGAAAATGGCTGCCAACCCCGCAGTCTGCCTGCAAAATTGGCTGGCAGCTGCCTCGAGTTTGATAGACCCCTATGTATAACCAAAAACTTAATACCCAAAGCACGTAATTGAGTGAAGAAAGTTTTGAATGCCCATAGTGTTATAATATATGTCTATCCATGTTCAGAAGAAACCTTACTTTTTTCCCCTATATGGAGAGCATATTCTTTAACTATGGATTGAGTATAACGTACATTCAATCACTTCTTTTTGGGGAATGGAAGGTTGTTAAATAGTAGGAGAAAAGAATAACATCATTTGGAAGAAAAGCTTTAACATTTAGAACAGAACAATTATTGCACAAAAATTATAAATAAATTATTGCCTAAGGAACAGAGCTCAGGTTACCCTATTTAGCTGCTCTAAGTGGAAATCAGACTTATAATTATTTTCAAGTTTGTAATAACAAAAAAATGAATACATTAGAAGAGCTCAGTGTTCTACAAAGTAATGCTGCTGGTGTATTCAGACTGCGACAGAACCGGTACCAGTTACATTGGCATTGCCTGAGAAGGGTATCTTGAAAAGCAGAGAGGGAATTCTCTATGCACATCTTAGTTGGGATAGCTACATAGAGAACTTTTTTTGTGGCAGGCCCCTTTTCTGTGACACTTTTTTTTTTCCCAACGTTTCAAACTCTACAACACTCTGAGCAGCTGCAAATGGGAGACAGCTTGCAGAATAATATATGTCCCAGAAATACAAATTATTTTAAATTTGTTTTGCTCTACTTGTTCGTACATGGTTAGAAAGGAGGAAGGAGAAGGAACACAGAGTCTTTAGACATTACGAGCTTCTCTGGAGAATGGAAGTAAAACATCAAGATGTTAAGCAGAGGCAAATCCCACTGTTTAAACTTACTTGCCGTGACTTTTTTTTTCCATTTCATGTTTTCCAATTCATGACTTTATTCACAGACTTGAAGTGCTGCTTTTTTCATGTATTTAGCAATCTAGCTTAACAAGACACAAATGAGCAGCCCCATGTGGCACAAATGAGGTGCCTCAATTTGTATCAAAATGCAACCCTGTAATTTGATATAAAATAAGTGCTAAGGTCCAAAACATCACAATCAATTAGTTAAGAAAATATATATTTTTGAAGACTTTTGAATCGCAAAGTTTTGAATGGAGAAAAGCACCAAGGGAATACAGAAAACCTTTGAGGGCATTTTGATAGCTCATTAAAAGACAAAGGATGGTACAAGAGGACTGAAGGTTGCAAAAGTAGTTGCCATATATAAGCAAAAAGAAAAAAAATATATATCAAGGGAGATGTCAAGTGACTATACAACTGAGAGCCTGATTTCAGTCATCTGGAAGGTATCAGAGATGTTGCTATGGTACAAGAAATGTATAATTTAATAAGGAACAGTCAGCATGGATTCATCACTGGAAGTCCAAGCCTGACAAATTTGCTTGAATATTTGCGTGTACGCTGCTAAATTTATCAGCATGGTTGAAAGTCATAATTTATCTGGATTGCATGAAAATATTTAAAATCATACTGTGCAATAGATTAGGCTGTCGAGTAAAGTAGGAGCACAGGGCAAAATTCAGTCAAGTGCAGCACTATTGATTTAGGGACAAAAAACAGATGGTATAAGATGAAGGAATAGTTCTTCTCTGCCAGGAATTTTTTATTGTTTTTATGTGCCTAGTATGAGGGAAGAGGACTATGGAGATTTGCATTAGAAAATGCATTGTGTCATATATAAATAGAGATTATCCAAAATTATAGCTCAGATCAGCCCCCTGAGGTAATCCATATTGCCTCACCTACTTGCGCAATTCAAGGAGTATCATGGTTTATTCCAATCCTAGCTCACTGGGGCCTTTCGGACATATCCCAGGATCAGCATTTCAGATGTGAATTTGGGGTAGGGCATACTTCATGTCAGGACTGTCCCAATCATTTCATTCATTCTTGGGAGAGAGAACGCAACCGAGAGCTGTTCCTTCCAACTGAAATCATCTTGGACGGATGGAAAGGAGGGTGGTGCCTTGGGTTAACTGCTTACAAGAGGCGCCCAACTGGGGTCAAGAGACCAACCATGAAATCTTGGCTCCACTGAAGCCAAAAACAACATTCTTTTTGACTGGGATTGAATTATATTTTTACCTCTTCTACTGATTCACTATGAGACTACAGGTAATTCAATTCTTATAGGACTCAGTTCTCATCTATATATTACTGAAAATTATATAGTTTACTATTCTGTAGCCTTTCAATCTGCTTGAAGAAACAAACTATGTTAGTGGCAAATAATATTATTATTATTTTAGAGCCACAGCAGTTGTTAAGAAAAGCATTTATTGAGTTGGCTTACTCTTAAAGGTCACAGTGTTTTTACAGCACCAGTACATATTCATCAGCAGCCCTTATGTTTGTATTATGGGTTGTTTGTAATGGACAAGATTCTACGTGTTTGAATAATATGTATTTTTTTCCATATCTAGAGTTAGGATAACCACCACTGCCTCAAAATTTTGAACAGATGCAGAGGTCTGTCTTTCCTAGATTTTTAACATCATTAAACACTTCCTGACTATCCATCTTACCTTTTGATGTGTACCATGATTTATATCATTTTATACTCATGTAAACAAGATCCTGTTGTATTCAGACAGTAGGAGAAAAAAGATGTTTTGTGCTGTGGGTTATGTAGTTGCATTTTAGCCAGATATTTAAATTATTTCTTTTCCCTCCCTTTTATTTTTCTTTTTAATAAACTTTATTGGAAGGACAATTGGCTTTTTGAAACTAAAGCAGGCATGGCTTCATTTTTTCCCTTGTACTACTGCTAAGTTTGCATTTAAAAATCTTTCCAGCTCAGTATTACCAAGCACGCTTGCTTTCCATTTATCATCTTCCTTAAGTACTTTCAATCACTTAATGATTTTAACTGTTCAGATTACAGTTGTGGATTGCTACTTTATGTGTTATTTCTTTTGAATCTCTGGGTACTGCAAGATTCTCATCTATATGAAAACCAATGCAGAACATCTGATAGGAGCATCAAACAGTGCCACATGCAAAGATGGGCACTTTGTTTCGAGCCAAATTTGCATGCCCATAGAGCAGCCACAACACAAGAGAAATTCCCTGCGCAGGAGAGCCTTCCATCACCCATCCTCCTGAAACACCTTAACATGAAAGAAGCATAATTTAACATCCTGCTTGCCATCAGACAACTCTGAGGTAAATAGACTGCTCCAGCTTTTTTCTGAGCCTATCTTGCATAAAATGAATTTTTCCAATCAGGAGAGATCTTACACTACCTTTCAGCTCTCCTGTGAAATATAAATTTTCATTTTCACCTGGAAGAAATTTTACAATCTTTGCACTCTCCTATGCCTGAGGAAGGGTGCATGTACCTAAAAGCTTGCAAATAAAGAATTTGTTTTGCAACTATCTAGTTGGTCTAATAAAAGATATCACCTCCCCAAGAGTTCTGATTACTTTTGCCTGCCAACCAACATGGTTACAACCTGTATCCCTGAGCTATGAATGTAAACACATAACACACTTAAATATTTAATACAGTGTTTGATGTTTGGCTCTGGACTTCCAGCTTCAGCCATTCTACATTCCATTTATTAAATACAAAATAAAATAAACCTATGAGCATCTTTGTTGCCTTGTGAAGGCAACAACATTTGCATGGGCTGTTCTCAAGGTGTCAGAGAAGTACATAAACCCAAAAAAACTAGAAGGGGACAACACTCTAGCCCAAGAATGGGACCAATAAGCAGTAAGCAATACACCAGAAAGGTGATGACAATAAGCTCATGCCCTATACACTAGGCCAGAGTTCAGGAGCAATTAAGCTCTCTTTGAGTGTGTCTACATGTCACCCTATGGCAATGTAGTGGCATGCTACGTCACTGTACAGCGTGCTACAGAGACATAGCAATCATGCAAGTCTACACTTTGATCACCAGCTACATTGCCATAGTGGTGCACTCCCCCACTCTAGTTCACTGCTATGGCGATGTAGCAGTTAAATCTAACCATACATTGCACGCAGGCCACCGTGATCGCCCATACTGCACCACGCTTTAGTACTTCCAAAAGGAAGTACTAAAGCACGATGACATGTAAACGCTCTTTTTTTCCTTGGTCATCTCCCACAACAAATGTGTTACCAAGCACCTGCTCCAACCCTTACCCTAGACTGTATGCAAGTGGCACCACCTGGCCCAGTGATTCTTAGTTGGAGTGCTGCAGCACCCTGGGATGCCTTCAGATCCTTTCAGGAGTGCTGTGTGGTGCCACACGATGTTAGCACTGTTAGATATACAAACATAATTCACAACACAAACCTAGAGATTTCAAATAAGAATCCATAGTGCTAAGTCATTCTGATCTGTTGTCATTTTTCTGAGTTCTTTGCAACAAAATAATTGCTTTATCATTCTTGTGTAGTCAAAAACTGAGTGAAAAATAAGAGTTGGCTTTTTCCAGGGAGTGCCTCGAGTATACAGAAAGATGCCTCAAGTCTAAAAAGGTCAACAACCCCATGGTTTAGCCACACAGACAATGGCTGTTGCACAGTGGCATAGGAAGGTTGAGCAATTTGTGTTCCCCTACTATCACCCACTCCAAGGAAGACTAGAATACGATTTCCAACTTTGGTTCTGTGTTTTAGATTTCAATTTCAAAGTTCATAACTGGGAGCAATTCAGACATGTAAACATACATTTATTCCAAGCCTCTGTTTCAAGCAGGGCAAGGCATTGTACTAAGCCTCCTGTAAATTAATTCTGAATCTGTATTTCAGTGTGCACGTCAGTATATCTATCACGGGACCTAATTCAGGATTTGGCCTTGGGCATAGAGAACCTTTCTAATAACATCCCCACATATATCTGTTTTTCTTTCCTGACCTACTCATATTTAGGAAGTGCCTAGTACCACAGCATCTAGACAGCATCTAGACAATGTGCCTGTTTGGTGATCCTTAGTTATTTTTGCCTTTAGTATCCTATACTGTGCACAATAAGTTTTCCAAATACAACATGCTAAATTAAGCAATTATCTTTTTTCAGGTGGGGTGAAGACTTGTTTGGAGGGAGACAAAATTTAGAAACAGGAAAATAACCCCTTAGATATTTGTTTTGTACGTCCACATTTAATCACACATTCTCTCTTACTCATTCAGTACCTTACAGCACTGAGGGTGCAATATCTTTCTAAGGGTACAATACCTTTCTATTACAATTAAACCTTGTTAAAAACAATTAAAACATGAAGGATCACACATAAAGGATCACACATTCACACTATAGTAGTTAAAAGTGCTAAGTGACCTCTAGGCATCTTAAAGTTATGCCATTTGAAGTGAGGGTTATCATTGAGCTATGCTAACCAGTTCAACTTAGCTTAATTTTCAGTTGTTCATAGGAGATCAAACAGCCCTACCCCTTGTGACAGACTGCATAGCAGAGCATCATCTGTTGGAGTGGGGAGAGGAGTAGCTGGGCTTCAGGGGGAGGTGAGGGAAAAGGGAGCAAGTGGACCAAGTGGGAGATGGAGGTAGGCCGCTGGGGTTGGGGGCTATATACAGACCACACACAGAGCACAAAACACACACAACGTGCAGTGCATGCACACAGACACACACTCACATAGAGCACAAGACACACACAACACAACAAAACATACATACAGAACACAAGACACACAGAGAACAGTACAACACACAAATACAGAGCACAACACACACAGTACAGCATAACACATGTGAGTGGTGGCAGTGTGGGGGCAGGTGTTAACACAGTGTGACTCTGGCTGCTGCTCAGTGGTAACTCGGGATCTCCCCATATGCTCCCAGGCTCCATGCAGCCCCATGCATGGGGTTACCATATGTCTGGGTTTTTCCAGACATGTCCTCTTTTTGCATCCTCCAATCTCAGTTTTTTTAAACACTATCAAAAGTCCAGGATTTTGCTCTGCTCCTAGATTGCCCAGCAAGGAGCTGCTTGGGGCTGGGGGCAAGGCAATTGGAAGTAGGGCATACACATACAGCTGGCATGTAGTCAGGCAGGGAGTGGGAGCAGCCCAGCCACTGGATACAGGTAAGTCTGTGGGAGGCACCGGTTGTGTGTGTGTGTGTGTGTGTGTGTGTGTGTGTGTGTGTGTGGTGTGAGGGGGGGGGCAGGTCTAGGGCTCCAGCAGGGAACGAGATGCATGACCCTCCAGTGGGGGAAGGGGGAGGGGAAAGACAGCGGGGAGGGAGCAGCAGGGAGCTGCATGGCTGGCCTGGTGGCACTGGGGCTGGTGCCTGTGCTCACAGGGTCAGGGTTGGGGAGAGCAGGGGACTGTGGGTTGAGAGTAAGGGACATCAGCGGGGCTGGGGGGTCTGTGGCTTGGGAGTAAGGGGAAATAAAATGGGTAGGGGAAGGGCACTACTATTTCAGTGCCTCCCACCCCAGTGATATAAGCCCCCTCCCCCCATGCAATGGTGTCCTCTTTCTTGGAACTGGAATTATGGTAACCTTACCTATGCAGTCAGGGCTGGCCCCTGTTCTGCTGCTGCCCTTGTGCCCCATCTGTGTTGCTTGATGTCTGGATATAGGGGGATTGTGTTTGCTGAGAGTGGTGTGCACTGGAGGTGTATTCTGGGGGTGGAGCAGGGGTGCTGTGCTGTGCTGTGCTTTGCTGTGAGTGGGTGTGTTGCTGATAGAGATAGGGTGGCCATACTTCCCAGATTGGCTGGGACAGTCCTAGATTTTCAGAGGCCAGTCCTGGCCAGTTGTTGGAAATAAAAATGACCATCCTGGGTGCGGGGCACAGAGCCAGAGCTGCAGGAGCTATGAAACAAGCCCTACCAGACAGCAAAATTGCCCTAATAGGTTAGTTGTAGCACCATGTCCTCATGCCAAAACTGGGGAACTTCAGCCTTGACAACCTTATGGTCTGATAGCTGGGGAACTGGCTCTGTGGTCAAACCCAGAGAGTGATAGTTGATGGAACCGAATCAACACATTGTATGGTGACCAGTGGCATGCCTCAGGTTCAGTACTCAGACCAGTACTCTTTAATATACTCATTAACGTTCTGGATTCGGGTGTCAGAAGCAGGCTAGCTAAGTTTGCAGATGACACCAAACTATGGGGAAGTGCAGTTACACTGGAGGATAGGCTGGAGATTCAGGTCGAGCTGGATAGGCTTGCAAGGTGGACAGATATAAACCTGATGTCCTTCAACATATAGAAATTCAAGTTGCTCCACCTCGGGAGAAAGAACCCACATTATACCTAGAGGCTCGGCAGTGCTTCATTTGCTAGCACTACATCTGAAAGAGACTTGGGGTTAACGATTGACCACAAGATGAATATGAGCCACCATTGCGACACTGCAGCCAGCAAAGCAAATAAAACCCTGGCTTGTATCTACTGATGCATCTCAAACAAGACCTAAGATGTCATTCTCCCACTTTATTCGGCCTTTGTGAGGCTGCAGCTGGAGTACTGTATCCAGTTCTGGGCTCCACACTTTAGAAAAGACATGGAGAAGCTCGAGATAGTCCAGAGGAGAGCCATGTGCATTATCAGATTTCAAGAGAGCAGGCCTTATGAGGAGAGGCTGAGAGGCATGGGACTCTTCAGCTTGGAAAAGCTTGGGTTTAGGGGGGAACTTGGTGGCAGCCTATAAGTATATCAGGGGTGTGCATCAGGATCTGGGAGAACATCTGTTCACCAGGGCTCCCCTAGGGAAAAAAGGTCAAAGTCACAAACTGCTGGAAGACCATTTTAGACTGGACACGAGGAAAAACTTCTTTACCGTCCAAGTCTCCAGAGTCTGGAATAGACCCCCTCCAGAAGTGGTGCAAGCACCCACTCTGGACAAATTCAAGATGAATTTGGATGATTATCTTACTGGGGTCATGACTTCCTGCACTTTGGGCAGGGGGCTGGACCAGACAATCTTGCGAGGTCTTTTCCGGCCCTAATGTCTATGAAATCTATGAAACATTGGCTTTGGCAGTAGTAGCCCTGTGGTGTGGGCTATGTGGGATCCACACTTAGTGTCGCATTCACTTTGCTCCACCCTGGTTATCCTATTGGGTGAAGGGCGACACCTGCTGTGACAAAAGCTCCCTGGGGGTGGGAGGAAGTACCATTTTGCTCAACCCCACCTCCCCACCCCCACTCCCAGATGTTGGCTGTGGGGCTGCACTGCTCAGCTATTATGCCCAGGGGGCAAGTATGGCACCCTTTCATAACTGGGGCCAGTGCACTTCTCACCCTTCCCCTTCCCCACACCCAGTTATACTACTATCATGAGGGACTGATATCTCCCTCACAAATGCATAGATTCTGCTGTGTGTCCCCTAATACACAGAAAAATAGGGTTGGAAGGGATCTCAGGAGATCATCTAGTTCAACCCTTTTCTTAAAGCAGGACCATCCCCAACTAGATCACTCCAGCCAGGGCTTTGTCAAGCCAGGCCTTAAAAACCTCCAAGGATGGAGATTCCACCACCTCTCTAGGTAATCTATTCCAGTGCTTCACCACCCTTCTAGTGAGAAGGTTTTTCCTAATATCCAACCTAAATCTCCCTTGCTGCAACTTGAAACCATTGCTCTTTGTTCTGTCATCTGCCACTACTGAGAACAGTAGCTCCTTCTTCTTTGAAACCACCCTTCATGTAGTTAAAGGCTACTATCAAACTCCTCCCCCAACCCCCACTACCCTCCCAGCCCCAAGCCTTTTGTCTGCAAGCTGAAGAAGCCCAGTTCCCT
The DNA here is from genome assembly GCF_000455745.1 of Alligator sinensis. Lineage (NCBI taxonomy): Eukaryota > Metazoa > Chordata > Crocodylia > Alligatoridae > Alligator > Alligator sinensis. Next base: position 272,300 of record NW_005842841.1, read on the forward strand.
CAGCCTCTCCTTATAAATCATGTGCCCCAGCCCCCAAGCCATTTTTGTTGCCCTCCACTGGACTTTCTCCAACTTGTACAGATCCTTTCTATAGTGAGAGGCCCAAAACTGAACCTAGTACTCCAGATGTGGTTTCACAAGTACAGAATATAGGAGAATAATCACTTCCCTCAATATGCTGGCAGTACTCTTACTAATGCAGCCTAGTATGCTGTTAGCCTTCTTGGCAACTAGGGCACACCAAATTCAGTTGCAGTATAGTATAACCAGGTACATATAGCTGCAGGAAACTGCAGCATAGGACTGCTAAGGAGCTCCAACTGTTCGCTGCAGCTTTTATTGCAAAGGATGCTGCTTCTTCAGTCAACTGTGTGGGGCCACTCCCATCCATGCTCCAGGGGTGTGGAGAAGTGGTGCCCTCTGAAGTAGATGCTGCAGTAATTAGTTGAGGGCTCATCTTTAATTCAGCAAGCTGCTGTGATTTAAGCAGTTTGTGAAGCACCCTGAATCACAGCGGTGGCACAATACTGAGAACTGCAGGGGCAGATACTAGGTTCAAACCATTTCTAGCTATCATCACTTCATTTTGTTACTGAGTCTCTATTTTTAACCATTAAGGTAGTATTAAAGATATAAAAAATAGAGAACATTACATGGTAATGTTACAATTCTGTGGCCATCTGTAGCATATATTATATATTTTGTATAATTTCAGCTGAAAAGCCTTCAGGGCAAAGGATTTTATCATCATCATCATCAGACTGTCTCTCACATTGAGTAGCACTGACTTCTGTGACAAAAGGCACTTTGTCTGTACTACCCCCTGCTCATCCACCACACTTAGCTCAATAACTCTTACTGTGGCACTGTTGCCCTCAGCTAGGTGAGACTCGCCATTCTGACAATGTGCATTAAACATCTAGAACATACACAATGTTCTGTTTGAATGTGTATATCAAAATACCATTATTTTTTGCATCCAATATCAATTTTAGCTCACTGCTGTAGAAAATAACTGGATTTTTAAGGGGTGAAAAAAAAGATGAGGTTCTTGTGGACAGCTGAGGATAAACTGGTACATAATTCTTTCCATCATCATAAATATGTGTCCATGATACAACACATAGTAAAAGGTAGGCAGCAGTTTATATTGTATGCCACTCCTGTAGATAGAGATGTTTTATTTTCAGGCCTACATCCAATTAACCTCTTATTTTTGCATCATAAAAATGTGCAATAATATTGTACAACATTCCAACTAGGTTTGAAAGTGTATTGTTGTTACTCCTGTCATTTATATGGGGATTATTTTTTTATTGGAGCTGCTTTGATGTTTGAAGAATGGCTTGTGAGTCGTAAAGAATGGATATCCTTAAAATCCTCTCTTTAAAAGAAGAAATGCATTCGATTTAAAAACACTCAATGGGCATCATCTTTCCTTCTTCTTTTTTTTTTTTTAAGTGAGTGGTTGGGTTGTGAAGAGATCCCAAGACCTCACTCAGCACAAACTGAACAGGCTGAAGTAGATTTTTGAGCTAGAATTAATGGGTGCCTATACATGTACAGCTGGAATTCCAGTGCATCGGAGCAGACTCAAATAATTGGCAGGTGCTTGAATCCATATTTATGGTCCAATTTGGTTGAATAATCGAGTCTGCTGCAGCATGGTAACTACCGTGCTCCAGCAGACTCCAGCACCATATGTATCACTGCCCCCACCCAAAAAAAATGGCAGCGGGGACGCTTTAACTAAAGCTCATTTGACAAGCTTTAGTTGAAGCACCCCTGCTTCAAATTTTTTAGGGTAAGGGCACTGATACACAAGACACTCTGGGTGTTTTAATTAGACCAGCTCTCAGAGCAACTCTTATTAAAGTGCCCCTCCCCACACTCCTAGAGCATGTGTATAGATGCCCAATGGGTGCAATGCAACTGCAATTTCAGTAGCTATCTAGCCAGCCTTGTTGAGCTGTATGTGAGTAAGGGCTTCAGAATTACTACTAGCTAGAATCTTAAATGAAAGATTAGACCCATTCAGTAGGTTCCATGCACGGCACCTCAGTCAGAATCCCAGAACTCCTTCTAGTAATTTTGGTTTGTTTACACAGAGAAGTTAGTGTGCAGTTAGAGCATGAATCTACAGCATAATTAACTACTCCATGCAAACTCCCCATGTGCATATATTTAGTGAGCACTAAGGACCAAATCCTAATCAGCTCTAAGGCACCTCCACTTATACATGGCAACACCTAAAATCTATGGGTTTCTACAGACATGTGGGGAGCCTGCTCTAGTGTACTAGAAATCCAGCCAGGGGCTGCCAGGGACTTGACTAATCAAGTCTGCTCGTGCTGGAGCACGGAAATTGGTGCACTCCGGCAGCCTTCCACATCATGTGTATCAGCATCCCCACGTGTCTCCATGCTGTGAAAATGGTGGCAGGGCACTTTGAAATGAAACACGTTCAAAGCGCCCCACCGCCACTTTTTTCAGCGTGGACACACTGATACTTGTGGTGAGCTGGTGCTTTTAATTAGCACGGCTCACTAATAAAAGCACCCAGCGCTGTGTCCCAGAGCATGTGTAAAATGCCCTCTAATATTAAGAAAAGCACATTAATGCACAGGTTGACGTGCCTTGTGACTAATATTTACCCAATGCCACAATAATAAGAGCCCTCAGGAAATCAAAGACCTGTGCTCTATATCTACCTCATCTTCTGTGAATTTAGCCCTGGGAGCAGAGTTAGAACCCAGGAAAGTATCCTGCATACTGGTGCACAAAGTCACATTCCCTCCTGCTAACTTCCCAGCTGAATGCCATAATCTATTAGGCCAGTGGTGTTCAAACCTTTGGCTCCATGGGCTGATGAGTGGCCTGGGGCTGGTCCACTGACTCGATCCCTTGCAGAATGGCTCACTTCTGGCTCTATAAACTAAAGCTTGAGCTCTTAGGCCAGTAAAGCAAAGAGGAACATAGGTGCGCCCATAGCTTAGTGTCTAGGGTACTCTCCTTTAAAGGAGACAAGGTAAGTATTAAGTTTTTCAAAATAAGGTGGGCTTTAAGGACTTCTAGAGCAAGTGATCTTAGTGTTACATTATTTGACAGAAAGTCACCACCATCAGGCATACTATGAATGAATGAAGGCTGCTATGTTTTATAAGAATTGGCAGCAGCATTTGAGTCAAAGTCATTCTGATTCAGGTGGTCATCTTGCCTCTGAGCATTCAGCATTCTGACATAGCAAAAGTATCTCCTTTGCAACTCTGAGTCCATATTTATGGTCCAATTTGGAGTGAGAGTTTAAGTGTACTCCTGTGCCTAATGTTTGCATTGGTAGATGCATATCTTCTGAGTAATGGGGAAAGCTATATAGCCCTTGAGTGATGCCTTATGCCCCCATTCACTGTCTTGGAAACCAAGGTGTTCCATTTGAAGCATCCTCCTGGGGCTAGGCCTCTACATGAGCGCTACTGCATCATTACTAATCCAAAGTAAATTTTCTACTTGAATTTGCAGGTAGTAAATTTACTCGCAGTTAGCGAGGTATACTGAGTAGTAAGAATGTCCATGTGTAGATAGATGCACATGCTTACTATGCCGTAAACAATGCTACTGCTCAGTTGAGCATCTCGTGTAGACCTGCCCACTGAAAACATAAAATAACTCTAGCATAGGTTAAGTAGCCTTGCCACGGAAAAGGAAGTTATTTATATGATCCTCCTTTTCTCATTTACAAAAGCTGCAAGATGAAGGCTATCTAATTGTCGCTGTGAAGGCTGGGTTAGACACACAGAATTCTAACTGAAGTTGGATGTTAACTCCAGCGTGGTAGTTTAATAAGAAAATGTGTATTGGTCAAATTGTGGCTGGTCAGTAATTTATGTTTTAGTTTTGAGTTCCTCCTTGAGTCCCCAAGGGCTAGAACATGCTTTCTTTCACATAGCAAAGTTTACTTACTCTGGGAAAGTCACCTGCTCAGCCTGATGGGGAAGAGTCTTGTCATTCTTTTTGCAAAGTACTGGGGAAGCTGTTCAAAGCATCTCTTGCAAATTCTCTCTGTAGGCAACTGACTTCTGCTTGTTGTTGTTTTGTGTTCAGGCCACTCCTATTTCAGAGTGTTAGAGCCAGGTCTGTAAATCTCAAGCACCATACTGTATTCTACCTACTTGGTTCGGACCATGTCTTACATGCCCCGATGACATTCAGTTTAGTTCCATACAAAGCACAACAGCTGTGTCCACTTTCATTAAAAAAACATGAGGAAGGAGTACTTAGTGAGGAAGCTGATTTCTTCTTTTTATATAATAGCTGACTGGTTAGAGCACTTGGCCAGGAGGTGGAAGGCTGGGTTCACTCTTTAGACTGAGAGGTTTTAGTCACATAAGGAACTGTATAGGTTAGAGTACAGGGACATTTTCCATCCTTCCTGTTCAAGTTCAGCTACTAGACAGCCAAGAAAGCAAGACTGATAAGGCTACAAGATAGTCCAATAACAATTGTCCTGTAATAAGGGTCCTCCCCCAAGAGGGTAGAGATCTGGGTCAGATACAGGCATGACACTTTTATTGGTATAAGTGAAAGGAAATTGGTCTATACCTGGAACAGAACAAAAGTTTGTCACACATAGACTGGTTTAAAAATGGTGAAACCTGGTCTAAGAGTTGCACCCCTTCCCCCACACCAAACACTGAATGTGTGTTCTGTTCACTGCTGATCTACACTACGCCACTTACAGAAAACCACATAACGTAGATCGCTCTGCCTTGGACTTATTGCACGTCTATACTTAGCCCTGGGTTCCCATCCCTGTTCCTAATGATTTCTTTTGCATTTCCTCCATCAAATGATACAAATACAAATGATCAAAATACATAAGCAGACAAGAACTCTGGTATTGTGTTCTTCCAAAGTGGAGTACCTGTTTATGTACTGATAGTGTCTATGCAGAAAGTTAATGCGGCATAGCTAGCGCAGTCTATTTAGAAGAAGGGATTTTTTTATATTTGCTTTTATTAAATAAATATACTTCTTGCATATTCCATTGACCACCACAGCCACTATTTTTTCTTCATCTGCTTCCTCTACTGTTAAGGACTTTTATTTTTGGAGGTCTGAGGTATAAGATGTAGAAAGATGTATAGATCCCTCTGGCTGGGGTGCTATAAGGTCGCTATGAATGCATTCAGTGGGGTTTTGTCTGGCCATGGGGTGATACAGGGTGATCAGCCTGGTGGCTACGATCCCCAGCCCTCCACTGAGGAAGAGGAGCTTGTCAGCTCACTGGGAACCTGTCTAGCCTTGTGGAGCAGAAGTGCCCAACCAGGATGGGGCTGTGAATGATCTAGACATTGGGGTCCAGGGCAGCAGCAGCCCATTTCCTAACAGCTCTAGGAAAGCCTGCTGCTGCCCTAGGGTACTGGGCAGCTGCAAGCTTTTTGACAGCTCACCAGTGTCAGGCCCACTCTCAGACTTGGTTCCACACTGACTTGCAACTGAAGCCCAGCCAGAACAGGGACTGTGAGTGAGCTCAGCGCCAGGTCGAGGGCAGCAGCATTATCTCTGACACTTCACTGCCTTTCCACAGCGGGTGACTTGGCTGTGGTGAGAACAGCTGTTCCTGGTGCTGCTGCTGCCTCAACTGTACTAGCATTTATCCTCATCACCACTGCAGGGAGCAGCAGCAGTAATTCCTGCCCCTGCCACCACTGTTGTGGCAGCAGCAACAAGCAGCTCTGCTCCCCAGAGAGCTGTCGTGGAGCCTGTCCTTGGAGGGAAAAGGGAGAGAGGAGCACTATGGGATGATCCTGGGGAAGCAAGAGACTCCCTACAGCACTACACATAACTGTACAGATATTACTAAAGCACTACATAACATGGTGCTAAAAGGAAGTTCCTGTTTCAAGCAGGAACATTTTTGTAGTGCTTGCACCATTCTGGGATACGCATTTGGTCACCACTTTTTGCAATGCTAGAAGGGCACATGTAGCGCTCCAAAAATAACGTCTATCTGTGGCCTAAGTGAACTGTAAGTTATGCAGGCATGGATAGATGAGTTCTTATGAGCTGACATAGGACCCACCACAACATGACCCTAGTTTCTACCACAGGACCAAATAAGAACAACAATAATAATGAGACATTAGTGGAAGTAGGCAGGCAACAAAAGCAAGTCATTCTTAGAAGTCCTAAGTGCTTCCAAACCACTCTGGAAAATGTCCAAGGTATTTTCAGATCTCTGAAGTTTGCTAGCCATTTGTATTCAGCATCACCACTCTGTATATCTGAGAAAGATTTCCCTTTAACCTGCTGCAGTGGAATGTAGCAGAAATGCCAAATGTCCAACATGAAATTGCTTCGCTGTTTTGCCAAAGTGCTGAGGGAGTGAAAAGTTCTTATCTCTTTGTTCCAGGCTGATAGTTGAACTTAGCCTTACCCAGTAGGAGGACGTGCGCTGTCTGCTTTAAAGTATAGCTGAACACCAGGTGCTGGAAGCCCAGGGAAAGTTCTAGGCAGAAACTCAACAGTGAACAGGTAGAGACAAAGCAGCCTTACGGTGTTTCTAACTTGACTAAACCTCAGTGTTTGATAATGACTCTTGCTTTTTTATCTAACCGAGTGACAATTTATACCATTAAAAAAATATTATACATTACTCACGAGAAGGGAATGTAATTGGCATTTGTACCCTGTACGACAGGGCTGCAAACCTGTGATCTAGCAGTCATGTGAATATATTAATTACTTCCCTTTAATGGATGGAACATCAGACCAGCTCAAATGTTTGCTATAGCGTCACTGCCTAAGAGACTTAAGAAAGATAGACCCCTGAAAAAAGAAAGTAACAGAGGGTTTTTTTCCCCTCGTTTCATCAAGCTCTATACCCTGGTCTTAACTGACCCAGAGGGCCCTGGGTCTTGTCTGGCTGCTGCATGTGTGTTTAATTCTGATACACTGTATGTCTGGACAGATGCTTGTCTTTGAATTCTTCTTTTTTTAAAAATAGGATCTATATAATACTGGGTAAGCATTTGCTTTCAGAGTTTGCTGCTGAAAGGAGACATGGTAGGCCCAGAGGAGTGGAAAGATTTACCCACAACACCATCAGCACCTAGAATCCCTAAATTAAAAGTAAGACATTCATAACAGTTAAGTTCAATATCACTCACTGCACACTGGAATGTTGAGTTTGGATTACTTAGACGCTTAAAATAAGATACTGTCTTACAAAGAAATACTCTGTTCTCTTAAAGAGGCTGTCCTTTTTGAACCCAGATTTCTTCTCTTTCTTGTAGATATTAAATATTCTGTAAATTTAACATTTTTAAGGGTAAAGCCTTTTTATAAGTACTCATCCCTATCTACAGTTTTGATTTAACATATTTTATGACACACAGATATATTTTGTGCATCTGCCTGCCTTTGTATTTTACAAATGAAAAAGTAAATTAAAAAATTAAAAAGTAAAGAGGGATGATGGAAGTCAGTGTTACACAGCTGTTCCAAAATAATAAATATATATTATTCAATTTATGATTTTAAAAGATCATTATACTTGTTATGGCCATATAAATATATTAGTCACCAGAATCCAGGAAATTTGCCTCTTTCTGCCTTATAAGCAATAAATACTTTTCTAAATTTTCCAGTGTTTGTATTCTGAATGATCTGCTCAGCTGTATTTAATCCATTCATTAATTTCCACTTTTCAGTTTTGAATTCTCTTGAGGTCTTTCAACCTTGAGTAGATTAGAGCAGTCTCTTTGCTCAGCCTTTTTCAGTAAAAAAAATGGTTCTGCTATCCTGCATATAATATGCTTTTCTGATGGGTTCTCACTTCTTCCTGATATGCTGTTATGGTGAGACATAACTAAAACATTGTATTAAATCCCTTTCCTCTAATAGGTACTTCATCTAATTCCACCTTAACACATTCTCTTTGGTGATGACAATTTTCTAGAAACAATTTTCTGTTGTGTTTAGCTACTCCTTAGATTTGCTGCAATTTGGAGCAATCTCTTGTTTTTCCAGTCTTATGAATCTGCTTTCAACATATTTGTCCTAAACCATCTTTATTTTCTCTTTAGATCAAAAGTACCTTCATATTTTTAATTTATATGCAAAATAGATAGTGTAATCTCAAAAGCAATGCAAACATAAATTATTATTAGATAAGTCTCAAATTCTGGTTACTTTATTGTAGTTACCAAAATCATTGAGCAACATTTTTGCTTAAGCTAATCTATTTTCTTAGTCTCCAAAGTACCCTAAAGAGGAACCTGTTATATGAAATGTTAAGCAAATCTTTTACAAATATTGTTCCCATATTGTTATTACATTCTGGAAATAGTCCTTAGTGAAAACAATCAAGTTGAATTATACATTTGTTATATCCAAACACTTCATAATCAGATAAATGTAATGGTACTAATCAATTTTCCATACTTGCGATTGTTATTGTGCTCATTTTTTATCTTTGTTGGCAATAGAACTGTGGGGGGCGGGAGGGGGGGGGGGGGGGGGGATAACCTCCTTCTAGGGGAGAGAGAGATAACCTGCTTCTACATTACAGACACCAGAAATCTGATTTTACAAAGATGTATTTCCTACGCTCTGTTAGTAATCATTGCAATCAATTTAAAAGTATGAATTAACTCAGAACATATGGACATTATTGATGTACTAACTGCAAGACAATGCAGCTTATAAACTGTATGAGCTTGTTTCTCATATCATACAAAATCCATTTAAACTAATTTCCAGGAAAAAAACAGATTTGATTTTTCAAGTTGCTGCCCTAAAGGGTTTTCATAGGTAAATATAACTAAGATTCAGGTGCACCAAGAAAGTAAACACTTATTAATACTTTAGTTATTAACTCTTAATGTATATTAGGGAATCTCAAAAACCAAAAATGTCAGACAGAAGTTCAGAGTTTATGTTTGCTTTAGAGGTATCTATCAATTTTGGCAATCTGGGCAGGGATGCTGGTAAGGAGTCAGGAGAAGGGGAGCATGCCGAGTGTTGGAGAACTGCGCCTGACTCTAGAGACTAAAAGACCACAGCTGCTGCTGCAGTGGCACAGGTTCCCAGCAAATCAGTTGCTTTTGTCCTACTAGTACACACCCCTGTTGTGCTACTATAGTTAAGCACCCAGAAATATCAGCCTTTGGCTTCCTCTTGGGATTAACCTTCTCAGACTCCAAGCACCTTCTGTGGCTGGAAAAAAACCTCTATCACTATGAAATAAAGAAATAGTACCCACAAAAGGGTAGCTACAGTGAGTGGGTTTCAGAGTCAGTGAAGTTAGAGATGGAAAGAAACTGGGTTTTTAAAGATTTATCAGAAGTACACACACAAGTTTTAAGAGTCAGTCTTTCAACCTTCTTCTCCTTCAGAGGAGGACTGTACTGTTGGGCTGTACATGCACTATTGTAGTTGTGTCAGTAATTATTTTTGCTATTTCTCCCTGCCTGATAGCAGTATTGTATACTGCATTTTCATTTCCATTTGAGACATCATGCTTTCTTTGTGTGCTTAGCTTGGTACTGCACCATGTCTCTGTGTCTGTCAAATCTCTGATACAACCCATGTGATTAAAATCACAATAGGTCCTCTTAACAAACATTTGACTTGGCTTTAAAGGGAATATTGTGCCTGGCTCTGCAAGAATTCAAGCTTCTCCTCTCTTATCCTTGCTCTAGGGTAGGCATGATCAAAAGCATAGATCTAGATCCATATCATAGACCAGTGTTTCCCAATCGGTGTGCTGCGGTACACTGGTGTGCCATCAGGTATGTCCAGGTGTGCCACAGCATTTTGGACTGGAGCCATGCCCCATGTCTGCTGTGGACACAGACAGACAGGGAGTGTGGCTTCAGCCCAAAATGCCGTCGGACTGGCTTCACGCCACCCCTCCCCGTTGGTGTCCGGCTGGCCATGTGTGCCCCCACCCCACACTGCTGCTCTGCATCTGGTGTGCTGCAGTGCTTTTTTTTTATCTAGGTAGGTGTGCCATGGGGCGAAAAAGGTTGGGCATTGGCTGTCATAGACTATGGAGAACAAGAGAACTCTGTGTGACCAGCAGTCATGCCATCCTCTCTTCAGGGTGCAGGTGATGCTCAAATGATTCTTGAATGTCTGTTTCAACAGGTTGCATTTCCTTTGTGTGCCCTGGAGCTGTAGAGGATGCTATGACTATCTGTGCTACTGTAAGAGCATTACAATTGTACTTACCTGAAGGGATAGGGAGGGCTGCCCTGAAGAGGGACAGTCTGAAGAGACAGAGTTTGTTCTGGTAGGGACCCCATCTGTCCTGAGGGTGAGTGAAGCTGCTCTGGAGGTAGCCCTCTTTGTAGTGGGAGTAACCCCAGCAGGGGCTTGAATGAGGAACTTAGCAAAAGCCCAGGAAGAGCTCTGGTCAGGGACTGGCTGAGGAGGCTTGTTTAAAAAGGGGGAGCAGTTTTCCCCACAAGGGGAGAACAGAGGGGAAGAGAGACAGGCTGGAGGTCAGGGAAAGGACCTCACCACGGTTGTGTCTGGGAGAGCCCATGCCAGAGCCCTGCCAGGGCAGGCACAAGAGAGGAGCTGCCTGGGAAGATACCCTGCTACAAGCCCTGTGTGGCTGGGTGAGCACAGGAGGGGAAGGGGACGCAGGGCCAGGTGTTTCCTTATGAGTGAGAAGGCACTGGGGAGGGACAGGCTCAGGTGCTGGAGAGAGCACTGGGCTAAAGGGGCAGGGTCTGCTCCAACCACCAGAAGCCCCGGGGCAGGCAGGGCCCAGGGAGGGGCTGCATTTGCTGGGTGCTGTGAGGCTGTGCCAGGCAGGGAAAACTGTTACAACCTACGGTCCAGATGCTGCTCCTTGCTGTGCCAGGGGATGGAGGTCTGGACAAAAATGAGCTCTCTTGCAGGGACCACAGGGGAGGAGCCACCACCTGCTGCATGGAGACCCCTAGAGCTCGTGCGAGGAATGCTAGCAGCAGGGACCACCCACAGCTCCTGTGCAGGGGCACAGATGCAGCCCTGCTCTCTGAGAGACCAAGCCAGAGCCAGTGCACACAGGGTCCTCATAGTTACCCTGGAGCATACAAGTTATAGGCTGTGTGTGTAAATAAGTTCTAGATAGTTTATTAGTTGTTGTATCAATGTATTTATTTATTGGTTCCTTATTTAACATGGGTGATGTGTATGCATTCCCCTTGTGTGAGGTATATTGGAGAAGCATTAACCCTTAAGCCACTATCACCAGGTTGTGTTTGTATAACATTACTGATTTTATTAAATTCATTATATATTATCTTGTAATGATTAAATCCTGTGAATAGTTTTATAATGATCTGCAAGATTGTTTGATCATTAGGGGAGGCTCTCTGCTTGGGGACCCTGCAGTAGCTACCCAGGGAGCTGAGCAGGGCCACCGGCTACTGGGTACCCCAGGATCCCACTATTTAGGTGAGGGCGTGGGTAGTGTCATGCCCAGGGTTACATAAGCAAACTACAAGTCTTCTATTCCATGCCCATCCCATAGGAAAAAAGAAGCATTTAGACAAATCAGCTTTGCTTTTTATAATGAATACGTAGACCTATGGAGGACACAGTGATGTCATTTAGGCTGTTAGAAAATGAAAATGAAAATACTGCCTGATTTATTTGCACAGTCTGCATATAAATCACAGTTACAGATTAGTCAGTTGTTGTTGGCCGACAACTGCTCAGCTGAGAGCAGCAATAAAAGATAGGGTGCTGTTCTAGTAAAATAAAACAGGATTTCTCCTGCAAATGTACACAGTTTGTTCACACTTGGAGTCTTTTTAGCCTACTCACCTTCAAAACCCGGGTCTACATTACATCATCCACATCAGCTGATCTGAGCTATTAATATAATTGGTGCTTTCAATAATTGAGGTCCTTCCAGGTACTTGGACTTTTTTATCCACTATGATTGCTCTGTGAAGACTCAGGCTCCCTATACCTAAATCCAGCAGGATAATAATCTTCCATGACAACAGCACCATCATTATACCCAAAAAGAATGGGTTTAATGTCAGAGCCAATGGGAGTGTGACTTCGGTAATATCAGATTTGCACTCCTCTTAGAAGTTGTGTACAATAGCAGGGAAGTGAAGATGAGCTTGGAAAAGCATCAATTTGTTCCTCAACCTTTTAGCTTCAGGGTAGAGCCGGTTTCCCCAGCCAACCCCAGCACAAAAGAGAAGATGGAAGAGAAACGCATGGAGGGCATTGAATCTAGGACCCAGACAATGCCCCTAAGATTGGATCTAACAGAAGATTCAGGAGGAGGCAACCCCCAGCAGTCTTTCTCTTCCTCCTGCCACTGTGAAGGAGGCAAACCCCAGCAGTCTTTCTCTTCCTCCTGCCACTGCAGCAAAGGAATTTCTTAGGTTCACAGAAAGAAAATGGTTTGTGAAAGCTGAGCTCTAATTCACCAGGCTGATTCACAACAGTCACCCATACTCTGATTCTGTTTGCAGCTTCTTCAGCTAAATTTATTCACAAAACATAAAGGAATTACAGTCCCCAAAACTAAAAACCAAGTTTCCCCCTCCCTGTTAGCTTCATAACCAAAAGAGGGAGCCCTAGGGCCATATCCAGACCAGCGTGGCCATGCAGTACGTGGCACCACACCCACGCTTGCAACGTAAACACGCTTGCAACTGAATACCATATATTCAGTTGTTCTCTGTGCTGCATGGGAGCAGCGCATGAAAAAAAAGTGGAGTGGCACACGTGGCAGCAGCATGTGTCACCCAAAGCCAGAGGCTGGCCGGCCAGAGCTACACTCTGCACAGCAGGGTCACTGATGCTGCAGCCCTGGGAGGCCCCCAGCACCTGAGGTAAGGCTGCTGGGGCCTCCCCTACCCCACCCAAGGTAACTTGCCATGTGCCAGAACAAGTGTGGCATAGGCATTCCCCGGAGACAAGTAGTCACAGCACAAGGTGCACCACTACTAGTTGTCCCTGGGGAACCAAACGTTCACACATCTGAATATGGCCTACAGCAGCAAAGCTGTTCCTTCATAGACTTTCCTGCTTCCCCGCCCACACCTCTCTCTCTCTCTCTCTGCCAGTTAGACTCAGCAGTGTCAGAGGCATGCCCTTTCTGTAAGGAAGAGGTAGAGGAGACTCTTCTATGCCTTCCTGGACTGCCCCACAGCTGCAACTGCTTTTTGCAACCCTTGGCACCCTTTGGCACAATTAACGTGGACTTCTCTGAGACTGTGTACATCTTCTCTATCCCATACTGAGTGGTCAAAGGGAGCATGATCTTCTTGGCCAATTTCCTGCTGGGCCAGGCCAAGACGCTAACTCTGGAAAGCCAAAGAAACTAGGTTGCAGGGGCCAGCTCTGATGATGTCCTTCAAGTCTTCTGCTTCCTGGTCTAGGCATGTGTCACATTTAAATTTGGACACATCACCTTACAACAAAATGTGGACCAATTTGTGTTGCACAGGGCCATCAAGGGGGCCCTTTGCAAAGTACATGGACAGCTAGACCTACATGTCTAAGCCTATGAGGAACATAGGGACTGGGTTTTCAGTCACTGGTGATCTGGTGTTTTTTTGTTGCTAACAAGTGTTTCATGCTCAGTCCCTGGGAGGGCCACATAACTTTGCACTTTCACCATTTGTTTTTAATATTTGTAAAACAAAGGTTTAAAAAGTCAGCAGTCTCTCTTGCTCTCAGCAGCTGGGCATTCCTTAGACCAGGGATCACAGTTCCCTAAATCCTTAAAGGGAAGATCTCTCTGGTTCAATTTGCACATACAAAGTTTTATGAAATACAAAAACCACAAAGCATTTACACCAGATTTGCCCTTTGGGAAAGTAGGAAAGAAAAATTTGACCTGACAAAGCTAAAGCAGAAAGGACTGCATATCCAGTGCCACTAGTAGCTTTATGCTTACAGATCAAATCTCTCTCCTTCCCCTGGATTGCACTTAGTACAGCTGTACATTAAAGGATTTTGCTGTGGAGTATTCACTGGCCAAATTCTGTTTTCAGTTTAATGAGATTTCATGCAGCTTACCAACACTGCTCATAGAAATAAATTACTCCATAAAGCAGTGAACCTAAACAGATATAGGTGTAACCATAAGTGATGTTTTGTCTGTGTAATATAGCTGATAGAAATAAAATGGGCATACTTATCTACTTTATGGTGGCTTAAAAATTGCCAATTTTTATGGATTCAATTAATGCATATATTTTACATGCATATGTGTAAGCAGCAAGGCATTTGCCAAAGCAACAGAAACCAAGGATCTCTTGTGCATGGTCTATGGCCTTGAAAAACTCTCATCTGAAGAGACATTGAAAATAAGGGGCCTTAGGAGATGAAAAAGAGGGGACTTGGAAAAAGTATGATACTAATGGTATGAAGAAGGTAGGTTGAAAGTTTCTGTTGCCCCATCTCATAACATAGGAACAAGGGAAGATTCAGTATTAATGATGTGGCTTCCAATGTTAAAAGCTAATTATGAGAAATTCAAAACCAGTAAAAGGAAATCTATTTTCATGTGATGTATAATAAAATGCTGGAACTCACTGCCACAGGAGGTTATTGGAAACAAAAACTTTGCAAGATTCAAAAGTGGATCACACATTTATATGGTTATCAGGAATGACCATCATTTTGTTAACCCTCTTTCTTTCC
>NW_005842841.1:286985-314800 GCF_000455745.1 Alligator sinensis
CAGGGTAAGACTTCATGCCATGTAACTCTCCAGGTAACTCTGTATCTGCCTACCTATTTCTGAAATACCCAGTTCTAGGAGCTGTTGAAGAAGGAATACTATAGATGAACTGACCGTCTCATTCAGTATGGAAATTCCCATGTTTGTAACAGCAAATTACATTGCATAAAACTTAGACAAATGGTATCATGAGTTCCAATAGGAGTTTCATAGATTTCATAGACATTCGGGCTGGAAGGGACTGAGGATGATCATCGAGTCCAGCCCCCTGCCCAGGGGCAGGAAGTCAGCAGGGATCATAGGATCCCAGCAAGATAAGCATCCAAATGCATTTTGAAGGCATTCAAAGTGGGTGCTTGAACCACCTCCAGCGACAGTCTATTCCAAATCTTGGGGGTTCGGACGGTAAAGAAGTTCTTCCTTATGTCCAGCCTGAAATGGCCATGGAGGAGTTTGTGACTGTTCAACCTTGTCATCCCTTGGGGCACTCTAGTGAACAGATGTTCCCCCAGATCCTGGTAAACACCCCTGATAAACTTATAGGTGGTCACCAGATCTCCCCTGAGCCTGTGCTTTTCCAGGCTGAAGAGTCCCATGGCTCTCAGCCTCTCATCATAAGGTCTGTTTTCCTGACCTCTGATCATGTGCGTGGCTCTCCTCTACACTCTCTCAAGCTTCTCCACATCCTTTTTGAATTGTGAAGCCCAAAACTGGATGCAGTACTCCAGCTGTGGCCTCACCAAGGCCGAGTACAAGGGGAGAATTATGTCCCGGGATTTGCTTAAGAAGCATCTATGGATGCAAGCCAGTGTTTTGCTCACTTTACCAGTAGCAGTATCATATTGAAGGCTCATGTTCATCTTGTGGTCAATCACGACCCCCAAGTCCCTTTCATCTGTGGTGCTAGCCAACGTAGCACTGCCGAGCCGAGCATGCTGCAGGTTTTTCCTCCCAAGGTGGAGAACCTTGCATTTTTTGGTGTTAAACACCATCAGGTTCTTATCCGCCCATTTCATGAGCCTGTCAAGATCTGCCTGGATCACCCTCCTGTCCTCAGGTGTGGATGCTTTACCCCAAAATTTGGTGTCATCGGTGAACTTGGCCAGCCCACTTCTACACCAATGTCAACATCATTGATGAAGATATTAAAAAGTAAAGGCCCTAGGACAGAGCCTTGAGGGACCCCACTGGTCACAGGGCACAACAATTGACTTCCATCAACCACCACCCTCTGGGTCCTGCCGCAGAGTAAATCCCCAGCCAGCAGATCGTGGTGAGGTCGAGGCCGCAGTTAGCCAGTTTTGCCAAGAGGTGATCATGGGATACGAGATCGAAGGCTTTTTTAAAGTCAAGATATATGACATCAATCTCTTCTGCCTTGTCCAAGTGATAGGTCACCTGGTCGTAAAAGGAAATGAGATTGGTCAAGCAAGACCTACCAGCAACAAACCTATGCTGGGTATCTCTCAGGATATTGCCATCAGCTAGCCTGTACAGGATGGCCTCTTTGATAATCTTTTCCAAGACCTTCCCCAGGATAAAGGTCAGGCTGATGGGTCTGTAGTTTGCTGGATCCACTTTCCTCCCTTTCTTGAAGATAGGCACCACATTGGCCTTCTTCCAGTCGTCGGGCACTTCACCAGAGTGCCAGGACTTCTCAAAGATCTGTGCCAGGGGCTGAGCTATGATGCCTGCCAGCTCTTTAAGTACCCTTGGGTGAAGAGTTCTCTCCTAAGTACTCAGTACAATCAGAGCAAGGGTTACTGAACTTGATTATAGTTAAGAGAAGTAGTCCTAAAGCTGATTTTTTAATTCTTCTCTAGATTACCTTTCTCTCCTCACTCAAACTTTACAATCATAGAATCATAGAAAATTAGGATTGGAAGGGCCCTCAGAAGGTCATCTAGTCCAACTGCCTACTCAAAGCAGGACCATCCCCAACTAGATGATCCCAGCCAAGACTTTGTCTAGCCGGGCCTTAAAAACCTCTGCTTACCAGTTTTCCACTTCTCACTTTCCTATCATGACAAAACGCCATTCTAATGATCACCTTCACCACATTTATAATGACTTGAAATGTTTTTTTCCTCAGACATTATAGTATGAGAGGCTTAATTGTGGCTTTGAGGTTTGTTTAAACTACTCAGGTGTTCACACTGCAGTAATTAAGAAATGTGTTAAACCTTCTATTATTTGCTTGAGTGCCCTGAGAGAGAATAATCTCACCTTCTGAGCATTTATAAAAGACTTATTAGAAAAAATAAAAGCAGCCATAAAAACTGCAAGTAAATGAAAAATCTCTGTAGAATATTCTCAAATTATGAATCTTCAGCACGGAATAGCAACACAGAAAAAAAGTCTGGGAAAAAGCATTGGGAGTTTTTCCAATCTCAGATATTTGTGAGTTTGAATGATTATCAGTAGCTTGGATCAATCCTTCATCCTTTCTGATATGGAATTGGTCCTGAAAGGAATTCTAAGAGGCTGCTGATAGCCACCTTACCCTCCCCACTCCCCAAGCTACATTCATATGGTAGCCAATTCTAAGAACTTCATAGAAGAGTAAGGTGGAAGGGATCTCAGAAGGTCATTTGTTCTGAATTTCTGCTCAAGGCAAGATCATCCCTGACTAAACCACTCCAGTTAGGTTTCTGTCTAACTTGCTCTTAAAAATGTCCAAGATTGGAGATTCCATAACTTCTTAGGGTAGCCCATTCCAGTGCTTAACCAACCTCATAGTGAGAAAGTTCATCTTAACATCTAGCCTCAATTTCCCTTGTTGCCGTTTAAGACCACTACTTTTCATTCTGTTCCACGTGGCCATAGTGAATAGTCTATCTCCCGCCTCCATACAACCACCCTTCAGTCTTCTCTTCACTACGCTAAATACCCCATTTGTTCAGCCTATCCTTCTAATTCATGTTTCTCAGGTCTCTCACTTTTATTGCTCTCTTCTGGACTCTTTTTAATTTGTCCACACCTTTCTTGAAGTGAGGGATCCCAAACTAGGCACAGTACTCCACATGATACTTCACTACTGCCAAATAGAGCAAGATAATCACTTATATTGATTTGAGAGGTGGTTAGGATAGTTAGTCTGAAGTTAGGCAGAAAGTAGGTCAGGGTGACTCTTAACCAATCAGTGGCTAAGGCACCACCCACCCTGCCTTCTGCAAATGTCACTGCTATTAATATAACCTAGTATGCTATTGGCCTTTTTTTGCAAAAAGAGGATACTCTTGGTTTATATTCAGCTTATGGTCCGCTGTGACTTCCAAGGTCCTGTCTGTAATACTGCAGCCTAAGCAGTCATTACACAGTCTATATTTATGCATACAATTGTTCCATCCCAAGGACAGGATTTTGAATGTGTCTTTACTGAATTTTATTTAATTAATTTTAAACAATTTCTCCAGTGTATCAAAGTCATTCTGACCAGAATGTCTACAACTCCATGAAATTTGGTGTTTAAAATTGTGCCATATGTGCATGCCATCCCCTCCTCCAAATCACTAGTGATAATATTAAACAATACCAGGCCCAGGATAGACTCATTGCGAACAGCATTCATTACTTCTTCCCAACTAGACATTGAGCCATATATCACTACTTCTTGAGCATGATGACCTAACCAGTTTTATATCCACCTTCCCATACTTTCATCTACCCTACATTTTCTTAGATTACTAATGAAAATTTCATGGGAGATAGTATAAGAAGCTTTGCCAATGTAAGGTACACCACATCTACTGCTCATATCCATAGAGCCTGTCATATTGTCATAAAGGGAAATCAAGTTTGTTGGGCATGACTTGCTCTTGATGAATCCATGCTGGGTGTTCCTGATTACTTTGTTATCATCTTCTCAGTCTCTACATTAGTTTTACAGTCAATAAACTATTTAATTATATTTTTTAAATATTTAATTTGCAGATTATTGCACTGTACAATTCAAAGAAATACTTGCACGCTTTTTCTTTTTTGCTTAGCAATTCAGTCAATTATATCATTGCAAGTGAATCACAGGCACTTCTTTTTTCATGATTCATGTTGTTGACAATTTCTTACTTGTGTATCACTGTAGTCTCATTGTACTGCCGCTTTTTAAATTTAGTGTATTGCCAGATTATGTAGTTCACATTTCCTAAATATCTATTCCACATGCCAGATCATCAGAGGCTCTGTTTGCAGTAGTTGGCATAGGTCCAATCTTGGCAGGTTTCCTCAGAGGTTCAAATTTTTACAGAAGTTTTTTTTTGGCCAGCTCAGCTCTACTGAGCACAGGAACAGTGAAATCCCCATACTCCTTAGTAAAATAGTTAAAGAAGTTCTTAACTATGCTAGCCTGGACAGACCTGAGCCAACATTGATTTTTTTGTGAGATAGAATGGCTCTGAGCACAGAAATGTACAGTGGTCACCTTTAAAATCTGCAAACTGCCTTTGACAACTAAAACATATTAACTCAGGATTGGCAGTATTCTTGTATAGTGGAGGAAAGTTCAACTAATACTGCAAATACTCAGGAAACTCTCCATAAAGCAAAAATGACTTTTTTGTGTGTTCCGTGTTGCTCTGCTATTAAATAACAGAAAAGCATAGGTGATAAAAAAGCAACTGCCGTCCAAGCTGTGGTATTGCTTGTTGGCAAGACTTCATCAGAATGTTTTTGCTTTTTTGTGGCTTCAAAAATGCAGCAATACTGAAGTTTTCAGTAATTTATTGTCACAGCTTGGTCTATAGCATCTTCTAAGAATTGGTTATGGTGCTAATCAGTTGACATACTGGACAAGCCTCTTGTTAAAACTCTGTCACCAAATCAATGAGGAGGTTAGAGTAAAGGTGACTTTACCTTTCAGCTTTGTTAAAAAATCTTTATCCTATTCTATTATCCTCTAAATCTGAAAAGCAGTATACCATACTGCACTTTCAGTGTGCTTAGAAGATGCTCCAAAGCTAAGTACAGGCAGTCAAAAAGCCCAAGGCTGAATCAATTCAATCTTTGCAAGTTAGTCTAAGTTTCATAAATTGAACCAGTAAGCAAGTGAACAGATTCTTTTGATTTTGGAAATGCAGCTACATGCCTGCAGTGGCCCAGGCTAGAAGCTGGGGGCACTAGAGCGTGGCTCTCTGCTCTACTGGAGCAGACTGCTTGGGCCACGGCTAACCCACTCACCTTGTAGAGCGGGGGGGGGGGAGTGCAAAGCATCCTGGGGTGCTGGAGGACTGCTAGTTAACTTGAATCTGGAGGGGTTCTGGGACAAAAGTTCAATAAACCGAGTTAACCTAAATCAGTTACATCTGATACTACATCCATCCAGGTTTATCTTAAACTGGTTGCAGCCATTTTGAAAGTGGTTTATGTGCACTGAACTTCTGTTGTATTATAGGTCTGAACCCATTTCTGATCACTTATAATGGTTTTTGTGTAACTTCTGTCCCTAGTCCAGGAGTGAAGCATTAGTGTTACTTATGAAGTAACATGCTTGACATGTTAAACAAAGTTGTATTGCTCCCTTCCTTGGATAAGAGAGAGCTTTTTTTCAATGGGAAAATCAGTTATTACCCTCTGGTCCTTTCTGTCTGAGCAAACAATGCTTCTGGATGGCACTTATCACTTAGCAAGGGAGGTAATCTGTTGTGGGAGCCCTTTGGTAATATATTGCAGCATTGCTCTGATGCATTCTTTCCCCACCTTCTTTCCCAATGGAATACTCATATCACTCCGGTTCCCTTAAGCATAACCCTCTCACTCTTTACACTTAACATCATACCTATCCTCTTCCAAGTTAGCTGCAGTGTTGTGTTGGCTGTTTTCTGGCATCATTCAGAAATACATGCACCTTTTTGTTTAATGGGACATACTTGAGTTGCTCAACCTGGAGGAGGAGGAGGAGAATGATGTGGCTTCCAGCACTGTCTTTAGAAGGGCATCTTTCACAGTCTGTCGCTGCCTGGCACATAAACATTATTTCTCTTGTGTTCCTGACATTTTTTTTTTAAAGCATTTTTTCTAGCACTTTTTTTTGCTTTCAAACACTGCACTTACTCTCTAGTGGGTAGACATCTATGTAGATGGGTTATCTACCAAGTTATAATGACAGAAACAGTCAGGATGAGCTAGTATGGTTACTACCTTTAAATTCCATAACTGTGTAGAAAAAATGATTAACCACTGTGTTTTCTTGAAAATCTCTTTGCGGCCACCTCAAGAACTATGATTAGGTTCAAAACCCTTTGGAATGCTATAAAACAAAAAACATTCAAGCAGCTACTATTTTGTGTAATACTAGTGATTAATTAGCCAATAGAATGTATTGTTGTAAATATATGATACAGATCAAGTACACTTCTGCCTTCAGTATATGTGGGAATGTATTACTTAATGTCACTTAGCTTTTCAAAGCTGATATACTGGTCCATGCAACATTTTTGATGTAAATAAATTCAGAAAAGACTTGAGTGAACTAGATCAGCTACAAGCTAGCTCATCAGATATTACTCTGGTTATGTTTCTTTTGGTTTGAGCCACTTACATATAATGGGAAAGAATAAAAATGTCACATTTGGAGAAATGTTTAAAGATGTCCATTATTGCTCTAGAACTCAAAGGAGCATGGCTGCATGATTGGCTTAATTTCAACTCACTTGTCTTTCACCATGTAAACTGGTGCTAAGTTTCTATAACCCTTTAATGTTTTTCACATCTTAAAAGTTCTGTACTAGAGTGCCATGGTGCAGGTAAGAGTGATGGACTTATGTATGAGCAAGTATAACTTTACTGCAGGATATTTATTTGCCATTATCTGATGACCTGTGATAGGCGATGAATGGTATTGACTGGCTCTGTGAATGCCCTGGAGTCATTTAGGTCTATGTCTTTAACAGTATTTGAGATTTAAGCTATGCTTCCCCTCTTCCATCCAATTTCATGTGACCTTTATACACATGTGGCAAGACAATAAAAGAACATGAAGAACTTTTCTCCTGTACATCTTTGTGACTCATGTAATAGTTAAAATTGCAGCACTAGTAAAGTTTAGGAGTTTTTTAGCCCTGCTTCCTTGGCATTATACAGTGAAAGGAACAGGGAGCCTATAGAATATAGGCTCCAACTTTTGGGTCATTAAGCCCGAGAGATAGTGAACTCCAGTCTACAAAAAAAAAAAAAAAAGAAAAGAAAAGAAAAAGGCCATTAATATTGGTCACATAGCATCATTTTGCCCCACTGAACACTCAGTGTCCAAAATGGGGAAGACATCCTGCTCAAAATGTTATAGGTAGTAAGAATATGTATCAACATGCCTTTATGTACAGGGGAGAAGAGTGTTAAGGTCCTGACTGCAACTTCTATTGGGCCATGTTCTGATTTTTGCATGCTTTATTTGGCAGTGTTAATATTTCTATAATGTAGTTGAGTTATTTCAAATGGAATGTTACTATTTTTTAACAGGAAGAGGGAAATTGTTTTTGTTTTAGAACATACACTATTTAGTTATTTGCTACGTGAGAGCAGAATGCGCTCTCTGTACAGTATAACATAGGCAGTCAGTACCTGAGGCAAAAACCTGAGTCTCTATTATTCTCTTCAGGAAAGAGGGAGTTAAGAACATGGAAACCATACTGGGCCAGACCAAAGTTCAATTTGGACCAGTCTTTGATAGTAAATCCTGGGTGCTTTAGAACAGTGGGAGTCAATTTTTTGGCAGGCCATGCCTTAAATTAGCGTAAAGCTTCCCAAGTGCTATTTTAGTTCATTTCCCTGCCTGATCTGCTGTGTTGCTTTCTGCTCTGACCCCTGTGCTCCCTGCCTGATCTGCTGCTTTGCTTTCTGCTTCCTGCCCTATCTGCTGCTGTGCTGCCTGTTCCCTTGCTGACCTGCCTTTTCCCCTAAATTGTACATATTTGTGCAAAACCAATCCACCAATATCAGTCTAATATCAATAGTATTATAAAAATAGTGTGCATGCACAAACTCCCACTTCTCCTTTCCCTTTCCACATCGTAACTGCTTTTTCTTCAAGTTTCTGCATGGGCCCGTCCCATTCATGGTGGACCTACCTGCTCAGCACAGAAGTTTGAAAGCCTTTATCAGAAGCATTCATTAGGAGTTACACAGTGTCAGTGTCCTTCTACTTCTATCCCAAGTAGAATCGAAAGGTAGTGGGGGCAACCCGAAGTAGCATTCAGCTCCTTCAGATAAAGTACATGTTCTGTGCATTAGGATAGTTTGTTACTATAAATCGAGTCAGTATTATAAAAGCTTTTATTTCAGATCTTAGCAGTATTTCCTTTTTTCTTCAATCTGTTAGCAAATGCACCCTTGTTTATTACATGGCCAGTTTAGAATAGTGCATTTTGTACTAGAACTTGGCAGGTTCATCACCGAGTAATGATGTCCTAGCTTTTAAAACCTGTCCTTCATATAAAGAAGTAATTCTGCTATACAGTGGCCATAGCAAATACTCCTTTATTGCACTGGTGCCCCCCAATCATGTGCCCTCCATGAATACAATTTGTTAAGTGTTCAAAAAGTGCACACAAAAATGCAAGAGAATCTCACTTAAAACTCCATCTCCTGGAATGGTCAATGAGGTACAGTCTGCCTGACATAGGCTGTAGGAAAAGATGAAGTTTCAGCATTTATAGATGACACATTAAAGTGGGTTAAATGCCCTTTTGCACTGCTTTAATAGCATTGA
Source organism: Alligator sinensis (assembly GCF_000455745.1). Lineage (NCBI taxonomy): Eukaryota > Metazoa > Chordata > Crocodylia > Alligatoridae > Alligator > Alligator sinensis. The sequence continues at coordinate 295,687 of NW_005842841.1, forward strand.
TGCTTTCATTAGTTTGCAAATTTGGCAGCATATTGCGCGTTAATTCCAGCCACTGTAGCAAATTCAGCAGCATAATCAAGGTTCATCTTGAGTCACTCAAGCTTCATCTGAGTCAGCACTGACCAAAGCAGGACTGATCCCCTGTACTTTCTTGGTACTGATACTGCATTGAATAACACTTCAATCTTCAGAATTGTCTGCTGAGACCTCTAATATATCAGCAGTACAGCAGTATCAGTAGCAACATAATCTTTGAAACCAGGCTGCCAGAGTTATATCAGACTGAAATGCTGTCACTCAGAGCATCTTCATTTGACACTGAAACGTATGACTGTTTCTTTATACTGTTTTCCTTGGTTCTAAGGTGGCCAATACTACAGTCAAGTGGTGTGAACTACCAACTACATCTCTGCCACCCAACAGAATTGAGAACAACCTCTAATTTAAAATCTCCTCAGCTTGACGCATGTCCTCTGTCTGCTGCGTTTCATTCTTCTGTGCTGTAAGAACCTTTTATTCCACTTATAAAAATCATATTGAGATCTCCTGATCATCAAGAAAAAGTCTTTCAGGGTTTTCCAAAACCAGCTCCTTCTAAAGAAGGAGTCTCATTATCTTATTTATTGTCTAGTTTTCCTAGCAGAAAACCTTCTCCCAGACTTTCTATTGTCTCTTCAAGTTGGCCTCTCAAAGCTAAAACAGGCATAAAAAATATTCTTCCTTTTACCTTTTTTACAGGACCCACAATTCCATAGCCTCCTTGGTTTTTGCATCCTTGGGCTAATATTCCATATCATTATAGTCTTCAAACCTAGCATTATTGGTTGCTTTGCCCTACCACTTGAAGCAGGACTCCATGCCACTCTGCAGATTTGAGGGTAAATCTCCACTACTTCATCCTCAACTCATTTGTCTCAATAACTGTCAAATCCATAGGAACAGCATCAAGGAGCATACTAGCAAGGAAATAGAATGTCATGAAGGTCCATTATCTCCCCATGGACACTATCATTTTGTCACTGCTCACTACAATATGCTATTTTAAGGCATTTTCAGGGACTACTAAAAGAGAATACAAGCTAGATCAATTTCAAACAGGTGGATTATGGTAATAGGTTATATGCCACATAACTGTCCCAGAACTGAGAACAATGTGGCTAAGATGCACATCTTTGTTACGGTTTCTGAGGGGAACACCAGTGCAAATCTTAACAGACAATTTAACAGCCATATGTCATGGAGATGGGAGATTAAGGCTTTTTTGTCAAGAAGCTATTCTGTTGATACATGGAGATTCCCTACAAAAGTTAATTTTGTTCCCAAAGACAAGGTAAAGTTTTCTTCCCTTTTCTTTTAGGAAGAGAAAAGTTTGGAATCAATAGCAGGTGGCTTTCTGATTCTGTGGTCTCAGCACATGTATGCCTTCCCTCAATTCCAGTGATTCCCAGGGTCTTTGACAGACATGGCATAGATCTCAGGCCTCACAAATTTGAATGGTTTTATAAATTAGGGTTTTCAGATCCCATCCATTCACCAGTGCAAAACACTTGTATTTCAAAAGGACATACCCTCATGAACTGTATGTTGTGTTCTACAGGTACATCAAAGATACCTGCAACTCAAGGTATAGATTCTATCAGGATGACATCTGCTGACAGGAGTTCTTCATGTGGAGGTTTGCAGATTATATTATAAAGTAAAAAGTTGTCTGTTACCAGATTGCATATAGCAAAGTGGAAGTAGTTTTCATGTTGGGCTGCCATAAAATGATCTAATGCAGTCTTCCATTCTGCTTATTTGGTCTGCCTTTTACTGTTAAAGCAGACAGGTCTATCTTTAAGTTCAATTAAGGTGCACTTAGCAGCAATCTCAGCTTGCTGCCTGTCAATTCAAGGCATCTCAATTTTCTCCCATCAAACAGTTAATAGTTTTCTTAATGGTCTTTTTTCATGGTTATTCATCAATCAAGACAATTCAACCTTCATGGGACTTAAACTTGGTTGTTTCAACATTGATGGGCTACTACTTGAACTGTTGCTGCTTCTCTCCACCATTTATGGATGAAAACAACTGATCTATTGGTTATTAGTTCAGCTTTCAAACAAGCAAAATACAAACCCTTATATTAAATCCAGTATACTTCGTGTTTCAGACAAAATAACAATGAAGTAGTATCCCAAGTTTATTCAAAAAGTGATTTCAGACTTCCATTGCTGTTAGCATTATTATTCAATATAACACTCACCTGTAGGATTTTTTCTCCCCAAGACCTCATTTGGCTAAGGGTGAAGTTAAACTTCATTTTTAGTTGTGTAGAGAGGATTTTTTGGTTATTTGAGAAGAGCTATATCTATTTGCAAAGCTCCTAAGCTGTTTCTTTGTTTTGGTAGCAATTTAAGGATAGGCCAGATTCATTTCTTACCCCTTGGGTGCATCTACACATGTGCTTTAATGTGCATTAACCTAGTTTAATAAATACTTTAAGCATCACAAAAAACTGTGCTTTTGCTAATGTTTGTTAAAATAAGATAATGCGCCTTTTTCTAGTACATCACAATGTAGGTAATAAATGTAATGCATATTAGCAAAAGCACAATAATGAACATGTAGATGCAAACCTTGAAATGGATTGTGGGCTGCTTCAGAACACTGTATATCACTAAATTTAATCCCCTGACCCATTAGAGCTCAAGTTGCTTCCATAGCAAGACACAGTGGGCGCGTCTGCATGAGATGCCCACCGTGCAGTTGCTATTGCATAAACAAGTACTAAATGACTGCGCAGTAACTGGAGTTACTGTACAGTAGTGTCCAAGCATGATTGCCTAGTGACACTTACTGTGCAGTAGCTCATTACTACTACACAGTAGCTCATTACTACTGTGCAGTAGCATCGTGTCACAGTTCATGCCTGGTAACACAACTATGTAGTAGTAACAAGCTACGGCACAGTAGTAATGAGCTACTGTGCAGTAGGCATCTCGTGCAGACATGGCCTGTGGGTGTGTCTAAAAGTGTATTAGATCTGGGATCAGTTTACTCACAACTAAACTACTTGTGAGTAAATGCTCCTGGGCAGGGGGAGCCCTGCAATGGGATCCCTGCAGTGGGTCTGTGCTGTCATCAGGGGGAGCTCTAGCCCCCGCTGGATGCTAGCCCAGGGAGCAGCCCAGGGGCTGGCAGGGAGCAATGGGCCAGGAGACAGCTGCCTCCTGGCCAGGGCTATGATATGCCTCCCTGCACCCAGGGGGCTGCTTGCTGCTGGGATGGAGACAACGTCCCCCTGCCCTGGCAGCAGGAAGCTCCCAGCTCCAGCTCCCTGATCAGGACAGAGGACTTGAAAAGAGTTGCAGGGGAGGGGCAGTCCTAGCCCCTTGCCCCAATCCACCAGTGGGGCAGCTAGCACCAAGCCTCCAGCTGGGCAGGGATTCCCCACCCAGCCAAGGGCCTTACTGCTAGTTGTCCCAGTGGTGATTGTGGAGCTGAGTGAAGAACAGGCTGGGGAGCATGGAATTGGGTGGGGGACAGGCACCCCAGCCCCAACCAGCAGGGAGCTCCCAGTGCCAGCTCTAAGTCTACAGGGCCAGTGCTGGGAGGTCCTTGTCTCCCCCAGGATCTTTGATCCTTTTCTCCCCACCCCAGCTCCATGCAAACTGAGCTGAATGGGAAACAGGCTGTCCAGGTCCTACCCCATGATCACAGAGTGGGGGCACATTAGCCTATTTTAATGCATATTAAAGCATCACAAAAATATGCGCTTTTGCTAATGTGCATTTAAAATAAGCTACTGCACCTTAAGAACAGGGTGCCTGGAAGCAGGGAACCTGAGAGCCTGGGAGACGGGAGCTCCCCAGCCTGGGGGAGACAAGGACCTCCCATAACTGGCCTTGTGGTCACAGAGCTGGTATTGGGAGCTCCCTGCTGGTGGGAGCTGGGGTTCTTGTTCCCCACCCAATTCTGTGCTCCCCATCCTGTTCCCCATTTAGTTCTGTGATCACGCAGGGACCTCCCAGTGCCAGCTCCATGACTGCAGGGCCAGTGCTGGGAAATCCTTATCTTCCCAGGATGGGGAACTCCCTGCTCCTTTGCCCCAGCAGCAGGGAGCTCCAAGACCCCCGCTCTGAGATTGTGGTCAGGGAGCAGGGGCTGGAATATTCTTATCTCCCAGTGGCACCCCACAACCACTGAGCTGGTGGTTGGAGATAAGGATCTCCCAGCTCCCACTCTGTGATCACAATCTCAGATCCAAAGGCTTGGAGCTCCCTGATGCTGGGGCAGGGGGTTATAGTCCCCATCCAAGCTCTGATGGTGAAACCTGCCCTGGCAGCAGGCAGCTTCCAGGGGCAGGGACCAATTTCCCACTCCCTGGTGGCTGACTGACCAGGAACAGATTTGCTCCCAGTCAGGCATCTACACAAGTGCTACTGTGTAGTAACTGTTAGTAAGTAAATTTCCTACTTGCATTTTCAGGTAGTAAATTTACTTGTGATTAGCAAGGTTTACTATGCAGTAAGCATGTGCATGTATAGATGCACATGCTTACTGCTCAGTATACTGTGCTACTGTGCTACTTTTCAGTAAAGCATCTCATGTAGATGCACCCAGTAGGGTTCAAACACCAGAGATTTGCAGAGAGGCCACATAGTCTTTGAAAGACAAATTAACAACATTTATTGCTGGTAGCAGTGCATGGCTGCAGACCACTTGAAAAATGGCCGCTCTGGAAAAAATCTGAACCTTCACTGTATGAGGGGTCAGATAAAGATGTTTCAGAACAGAGCATCTTCTGATCTTCTGTAAATTCTGTCTGTGCTGCCTCCCAGCTGGTTGCTGTTTTCAGAATGGGGGGGAAGGGGTAGAGAAAGGGAGCAGAGGGAATTTGATCTGGGAATTTTTTAGCGCTCACTGGTGGGTGGGGTGGGTATATTGGAGGCCCTCTCCCTCCCCCCACAGAGGTAGGGGGCACCAATTCACCCAGCACACCATTCAGCACCAACTAGGGAACTCCTAGAATGAGTTTCATCTGCTCCCTTTCCCTCCTCCCCTCCTGAGGGGCTAGGAGGGAGGAGGGGCTGTTGCTAAGAGAAACCAGCGGCAGGCTGGCAGCCAGCAGCTAGATTCCCCTCCCTGCTAAAACCAGTAGTGAACTTCTCTTTGTTCCAGGGGATCATGTAACTCAGAACACTTCCTGCAAAGCATTCTGAGTTGCACCGGAGAGCTGCACTTTTGTCTGCACCCTCACTGGAAAAAAAGCATTAACATTTTTGGTAGTAACTCATTCTTCAAGTTGGTCTATACAGGTGAATCCCATGACTACCACCCTCTACAGACTGAAATCTTATGTTCTGGATTATTGCATTGAAGAAAATAATGGTTGGTTGGGTCATTCCATCCCTTGTGACCTTGGAACAAGAGAGCAAGAATATATAACTTAGGACATTTGTCTCAGTAACCTCACCAATGTATGCAGGGTGCCTCCATGCACAGGCATGCACAAAACATGCACATATGTGATGAAATCTCATGGCAGCAAATTTGTAAATAAAATACCGACAACTTTATGCAACTAAAGTTAATATCTGAATGACTAAACACATTCCAAATTTTTTTTTTTTCTGGTATCTGATTTTTTTCAACAAAAAATGGAGATCTTTTTTGTTCAGTGCATGCCTGATCCAGGAAAAAAGTTTGTCTATAGAAGCTATTTCCATGAATAGTATGTCTTCCTTGTAGCAAAAGATTACCTTTCAACTCTAGTTATTAGCCAATAGTGATGGATTTTTTTAATTCTACTTCCAACTGTGATAATAAGTTTCTTTGAAGAACACTTGTGTGATGCATGTACAGTAGAAACTCTGTATCCATAAAATTAGATTAGTTGACCAAATGAAAAAGCTGTACTTAGAAGGCTGGAAGGGAATTAAGGAAATGCAGTGCCTTGTTCAAAACAAGATCATCCTCATCTAAACAATTCCATATAAATTCTCATCTACCCTGCTTTCAAAATCTTTCAAGGATGGGGATCCATAACTCCTTTATATAATTTGTCCCAATACTTAAATGCTCTAAATTTCCTTTGCTGCAATTTAAGACCATTTCTTGTCTTGTCACTTGCAGACACAGAAAAAAGTCTATTACTATCCACTTTATAACAACCCTTCATGCATTTGAAGACTGCTATTAAATCCCCCTCAATCTTCTCTTTTCTAGATTAAATAATTTCAATTCTTCTTCCTAATCCTTGTACATCAAGTTTCCCTTTTGTCACTCTCTGCTGTACTCGTTCCGATTTGTCCACATCTCTCTTGATGTGCAGTGCCAAGCAGTGGAGACAGTACTTCAGGTGAGGACTCACCAGTGCTGAATAGAATGGAAAAGTCACTCTAAGGAGTCTGTATTCTACATGCTAATACCTCATAGTATACTATTGGCTTTTGCAACAGAAGCACACTGCTGACTTCAATTTAGCTTGAATCCATTACCACCCCCTTTTAGGAAGCCAAATCAACCTAATCAGTCATTCCTCAGTTTGCATTTATACATTTGATTGTTTGGTTCTAAGAGTATTTTGCATGTGTCCTGTTTGAATTTCATTATATTAATTTTGGACAATCTGTCTACTTCATAAAGGTCATTTTAAATCCTATTCCTGTTCTGCAAAGTGTCTGCTATCCCACCCAATTTGGTGTCATCAGCAAATCTACTGAGTGTCCCATCCTTCAAGTCATTACTAGAGATATTAAACAGTACTGGACTTGGAAGAGATGCCCACTTGATATGTCCTCCCTTAAAACTTATGGAACTAGGTCTTACGACATTCAGTGTCACTAAAATTCTCATAATGTAATGATAATGTATTACTTTAATACAACTACAGTAAGTGTGTGTATGTAATAATTTTAATCTATAAGACATACCGTCCTAGATTCATTATTGGTAATATTCAGGTTTTAGATAGAACATTTTTCTTTTTTAAACGTAGGTAAAAAATTCCATAGCATCCCAAGCATATTTTGCTGGGAAATATTCCTAGATATGATTTTAAATAGGTAACATTTTATTACTTTTAAAGCTAGTTTTTCCAGTCATTGAAATGAAAACTGGAAGAGCCCAATAGCTTATTTGTGTTCTCAGACATTTTATTGTACCAAAAAAACAAATGATTTTTCTTCTTGAAACTTTCCACTACAGAGCTATACCCAAGTGCAAATATTTATCATTGAATGATCCTTACCCAAAGTGCCTTTATATCCAGAACTGAGAACATATTATCAGGCTATTCTGCTACAGGTTAAAATTTGAACTTGGCTGAAATCCAAAATACTTAGAGTTAAATTCTGATATTAGTTACACTGTCATGTAAATCCAAAATAATTAACCTAAAATGAATGGTGTTAGATTTATATGGCGTTGAATTTATACCAGAATAAGTTAAATAAGAAGATGAACATAATTATTCAGATGTTTTTTTCCCTATTAAGTCACCTCAAGGACTCTCACTGCAAGTTGATAAAGTACATCATCAGCAAAGAGTAAATTGAAACTAGAGTAAGTTGGTATACCTGATAGCATATTCCTAGCGTGTAAATGAATATTTGCAGGAAAAACATTTTATAGGCAGTAAGATATTATAAAAATGTCAGTATAATAATAATCAGAGTCTTCAAACTGTTGCTGACATTTTATATCCTGTTAAGCCCAATTAGATCTATAGCTAATAAAAATTATTTTCACTCCTAAAGTGGATCATTAATTTTAGGCAGCTCTTGGAACTCTTAATCCCACGATTCTCTTCCCATTAACACCTGAAATTAATTTTAAGCACAATTCAGGCAGCTTAAAGTTACACCATTTCTGGGCAGGAACTCTGATACGTGTTACCTAGTTTGTATTCCATTAATGTGTGGCCACTCCCACAGATGAGCTGCCCAAGTTGCAGTCCTCCAGCATCCAGGATGCACTGTGTCCTTCCCCACACACTTGTTCTGCATCAACAAACTTTCCATCCCCTAAACTATAGTGTCCAGGGGTGGGGGGAGAACAAGGTAGGGGGCCGGATTGGGTCCCCAACATTTGGGGCTTTCTTCTTGGGTCAAGGGTAGTAGCTCCCCCAAAAGTGCCTCAAACATCCCAAACATTTATATCCACAGAAAAAACATCCAAAAGCTAATTAAACTGTGATGTTTCCGATCAGAACAATTGCATATTATTTTTTAAACATTCTACCCTCATCTATCCTAACAGAATTGTAACACTATGGTATATTACTACTTCAGCTTCCAAAACCAGTATCATGGCACAGTACAACAAGATAGTTCAATGACCTAATGGAAGTTGGTGAACTAAAATATGAGACTACTAGTATTTTTTTTTACTTGCTTTCTTTTCTGTTAGTATGACTCTTGTTTCCTCTCTCACTGTATAATTTGGATCTAATGTGCAATAGACTTGATACCCTGCCAGCTCCACAGTTTTAGAGTGAATGGATCAAAGGATTGTTTTTGTTTCCTGTTAGCTTTCCAGACCTGCAGTGTGCAGTGGAGTCTCCTGTCTTCTCTGTATAATTTGAATCTCTTTATCTTGTGTATTGCTTCTCTTATCGCAAAATAGGAACAGTGACATATGGGAGAGAGCAAACAGACTTTGGTTTAATGACTCTCTCTCTTGACTGGTCTTTATGTCTGTATTTACTTTTTCTCCATTTGTTTAACTACATAACACTATTAATATTCTTTCTGAGAATATTTTTGTCACAGGAACATTGACAAAATCAGGTTTAACTAGATGAATAGGAACAGAAAATTGTTCAGCATAATGTTTCAAATGTGATAGGGCAATAAAACTATTCTTTTGATTTTCTTTAATAGTTAATATTTTGGGACTTGTATTACTTGAGTGATATGCTATTTCCTCAGGTATTTTTCTGTGCTGTTCTCATTAGAACTATACCACCCTCTAGGCAGACAAATTGCATTAAATTATTCCCTGGTGTAGCTCCCTAAATCATATGTTAAATTGGAGATGATTCTGGCCCATACACTTTACTATAGGGTCAGCCTCCTTGTCTATATTAACTGGTCCCTTTATTAATATAACCAGCTTGTTTACAAAATGAGAGCTAAACTGAGTTACTTTCTATATACTGGTTTAAAGTCATGTAAAGGAACATCCTTAAACAATCACATTTCTGGGTTGCTAGCATCACTGCCTTCTGTGCATGGAAGGACTCAGTCCTGTGTGGTATAAAACACTACTTGCACATTTCTAAATATTTGCAGCTTCCAGTATGTCACAGTTCTGGGCTTCATATTTAGAGTTTCTATATTTTATTCAATGGTGTATGTGTAGAGTTACACTGGAATTGGTGAGAAGTATATTGCCTCATTTCTCCAAAATTTATGACTGTTTTTTCACTGTGAAGATCAAGAGCTCAAAGCCATAAAACAGTTAATATGTATTATGGATCAGATTATTTTTGTAATTCCTAAATACTGTCTCTCTGTTATACATAGTTTACTCTGGATTTGCTCTGGGCATAGAGAGACCATTAAAGAAAATGGGATGATCCTAATTGATGCAATTGATGCCACTGATGCCATTTTTAGACCCCAGTGAACACATACAAAATACAGAAACCACAATATTTAAAAATATTAGGCTGTAACACCATTCTCTGATGTGCTTACTTTGCTGCAAAATCAGTTTATCTGTGGAAAAAAATAACCAAAGGTTTATTTTTTAATATTCCTGCTTTGTATACCATCTTCAAAGTGCTTAAGGTTCTTAACAGAAATGCATCATTTAATTTACACCATCTGGTCAAAGAGTGTTTATCAAAAAGACACAACAGGGTTTGTCAAACTGGGACAGATCCTGTTCTGAGTACAATTTTCAAAAATACTTAAGATTGTTAGTAGAAGAGCAGACTTTAATTAACACCATCTGGTCACAGAATTACATTTCTGCAAGAAGACATGGAGGGTGTACATCATGCTGTGCTTTTGCTGTGTCTCCTGCACATTGCTAGGCACGAAGCCTGTAAGCACCGAGGAAGTAGTGATGACCCATTGTGGAGTACCCCCTGGAGTGTCCTAATACAATTGCAGAGAATCGCACTGTGAAAATACTATTGCAAAAATATTTCGATATAAATAACAACAGAAAATTTTGCAGTTATATCAGTTGTTATAGCTGTATCCTTAAAGTATGTGTGAAGTTTAGTTTTGTTAAATAGCTTTTGCTTTCTTATTCAGTTCTCTTTTTTTGCCTGATCCTGACAACAGGCAGCCAACCACTTTGACCCTCGCATCAACCCCAGACTTGCTAGAGGTTTCTTCCATGTGGGTATCTGTGCCTACCTCTGTGCTTTCTTTAGTACTTACATGTGATAACCTTAGGACAGCATAGGCCAGATCCCAACCCTTCCCACAATCCAGCAGAGGCAAGAAGCACAACTGTCAAGTGTTCATGGGCATCCCTACACCATCAAATGACATAATTTGAAATCTACTGAAATTGTGGTTTTGCAGATTTTGTGAATTTTGCACAAAATCTTTGTGCAAAATCTAGCACAACATTTTCTGAAAATCTAGCATCGCCCACAAAAGCAGGCAATGCCTGCGAAATCTGCAGGAAAAAAAAGAAAACTTACAGAAAATAAAATGCTGGCTCCCCAGAGGGAGCTAGCAGTCCTCAGGGTGCTGTGGCAGCCCACTGGGGCAGGGAAAGTCGGGGAGGGAGCTGCCCATTTGAAGGGCTGCCATCAAGATGGCTGCCACCCCCTGCCCTTCACTGATCATTGGCTGTGACAGCTGCCTGTCATATAGCCCCACCCTTCTCTACAAATTGGCAGTCAGGGGTGGGGCTGCATGATGCACAGCCCTCAAAGCCAACTACCATTGAGGGGCAGGGCCATATGACAGCCATTAGGCCTGTGTGAAGCGGCTAGTATTCACTTCGGATTCGGAAGATTTGGGGGACAGCGATTTGATTCAGTCATTTGAATCACTGTCCCGAATTGATTCAGCCAAATCTGATTCTGAGATTTGGCAGCAGCCGAATCTCCAAAACTCCGAATCACCCAGGCCCATCCTCCACACACTCTCCCAGCCCCACCAATGGCTGACCCACCCGCCCCAGCTCCCAGCATTTTGGAAAAAAAAAACCCTGGACTCACTTGGTGCTGCTGGGTGGGGAAGAGATCCCCCATTGCCCCATGCTGCGTGGGGCTCTCTGTCATGAGCCTCTGACCCCCCATCCCGGTGCCTCCCATGGCTGCCCCACCTGCTCCAGCTCCGGCCCTTTAAGGACAAAAAAATAAAAATCCCCTGCACTCAGTGGTTCCTGCCCAATTGGGGGCAATCCCCACTGCCCCCTGCCATGTGGGGGGCTAAGCACAAGCCCCACAAAGCCCTGAGGCCACTGCAGGAGCTGGTGAGTTCTGGGATTTTGGGGGGATTTTTTCTTAAAGGGTCAGAGCTCAGGCAGGCAGACTAAGGGATTGGGGGGGTCAGAAGGCTCATGGCAGAGGCTCTTTGGAGCATGGGGCAGTGGGGGGCAGCGGAGATCACTGCCCACCCAACAGCACCTGGTGAGTGGGGGCTTTTTTCAGCAGGTGGGGGGGAGGGGGGATTGGGGAGCGGGCAGGGGTCGGGGGAGCAGGCAGGAGAATGGGGCCTGGCAGGGGTTCCCCCATGGTCCCCTCCCCTTCCTATAGCACCCTTCCCCCATCCCCTACTTACCAACATGAAGTCCGCTCCCTTCTGCAGCAGGTGGGGACTGCCCAAATCATTGAAGCTCTCTGAATCTTTTCCAAAGATTTGGAGAGCTTCAAATTGATTTGTACCTTTTTTATTGGTCCCCAATTCGATTCAGATTTGGAGATTCAGCCACCAAATCGGGCCAAATCTCCTCTGAATCGAGTCACCATCCAAAGCTTTGCACAGCCCTAACAGCCATCCCTCACAGCCAAAAGGTGGCAAGGGGTGGGGCTACTGGAGTCCCTTAGCCTATCAGAGGCATGGGAGGGGAGGTATACCATGCTTCACCTATTGCTCCCCGTGTTCTGCCCATGAAACCAGTGGGCAGCCACCTCCATTTAGGTAGGTTCCTAGTTATAATGTCATTGCTCTTCTTTTAACAACATAAGCTCTTTATCTCTGGTGTGTTTCTTGGCTCATGCCTACAACTGCACTAAAATGAGCTACGTTACATCATTTTTTGGGTACCATGTGTGCTTGGAGTGTGATATTTCCCTACTGTGGCCCTTTGACAGTGTATCTAGTCCCCTTGTGGCAACGGGACAGACAAAACAGTGTTTTGAAAAGCTGGAGTAGGCATCTCCTATTACTCCCAATTCAACCTTAAAACATAGTGTGTGTGTTTTTTAAAATCATTCTTATAGAAGGAAGATAGGCCCTCCTTAGAACCTAGGGAAAGGGTAGTTGTCTGAAACAAGGATAAGAAGAGATCAACAGTACAATTGCATGTGGACTGGGAAAATGTGCTCCATGTCTTAAAACAGAGCAACAATGGAAAAAGTATTTGAGATACTTAAAAACTGGTGGATCTTCAAACCTCCAGGTTTTCCAGCACGAAAGGGGCCCATTTTCATGGAATGTGAGCCTTTTTCTGAGCAATGCTATGTTTAGTCATACATTCTTAACTACTATTATTGTAACAGAAAGTCCTATTTTTTAAAAGGCATTGCATTAATTTAATTAGCTATGGGTTAAAAGGCCATCAATAAGTAAAACTCTAAGGCACTGTGCCATGATAATGAGGTTCTCCTATGTATGTGAGGTATACCGTGTGGTTGTAATGGTAAAGACAGTAATTGCTTTTGGTGAAATCCACTGTAGCTTTGACTGATGGTGGTATGCCTGTAAATAGCATATCATTGTTGCTTGTCAAACTATAAGAAATCAGAATTCCTCAGTTCTATTTTATAAATGAACGTATCTTTACCATTGCCACTGACATTCTGGTAAACATGCATAGATTTATGCTCTAACAATACAGTTGGCCTTTATGAGGCACACTTCTTTGATCCTGTCTTTTTGTTACCATATTCATTTATTAATGTATCCATCAGACAGCAAGATAGGTATGATGTATATACCAGATACAGAGGTGTGCAGACTATGGGAACAGATAATTTTTATAGTGTTAGTAAAATTCTGCTGGAAAGACTATCTTGCCTTGTGATTTACAAGACTGGGTGCTTCATTGTTTCTTTTACCTTGGCCTCCTCAGATGGCCTGTTCTCAGTCACACTATTTCTTTCAGGTACTATAAACAAGAAATGAATCCTTTGAGGGTCTTTCTAATGCTTCTCTTGCACAGAGCAAGAGATTTGCTTTTAGCAGTCATTAAATGTGATCTCAAGTGTCAAAACCAATCACTTGTCTAAGAGGTGGCAATGGCCTCATGCTTTGCCTTTTAAAAATAAGCTACTTCGGATATCTTATGCAGTAATTCAATTTATTTTGTGGCATAAAGGCATGTTTTTACCTCAGATAAATATTCATCTGGCCCTTTCTGTTGCACCAAGTGGGTCTTCTCTCTGTCCTGTAAGCAGAGAAATATTGAAGGATTACCTTCCCTTTTTTGACATTTTGAAAAAGAGGACATGATGATCAAAAGGAAAAAAAGTATTTGTGGGAAGGTTAAAAATATGAATTATAGTCTGAATGCAAGTACTTTCAGATAACACTAAAGACAGTGATAAACAATAATAGAAAAAGGTTAACTATTTGTGCTAGGCAGATTTGACTAAGATGTGTTTTAATATGGTCTGATATCTACATCCCAGAACAGAAATATAAGTCACATGAGTAGGGTAGGGGACAATACACTGGATTTTGTTTGGATTGGGATAAATAAGTGAACATGAATTTGTGACAAAGAGAACTAACTGTAACCCTGGGTGATATAAGTAGGGAAACATGGAGTGGATGTGGATGGGTAGCTTTAGCTGTGTATGAAACACTGGAAATATCACTGTTGAAATATTATTTCCAGTTCTGCTGTCTTCACTTTAAAAATGATGATGATCAATGAGAGAAAAGTTCAAAAAAAGGGATGAATATTTAAAGTCTGGTAATCCTCTCTTACAATGGTAGAGTAAAATATACTCAATCTATTTAGCATGTTAAGAGGATATGATCTAGAAGACTGCAATGGAGAGAAGATTTTAATAATAAAGAGCACTTTAATCTTGAAGAGAGTGATATAAGAAGATCCCATTGCTATTAGCAGAAGCATGCACACATGCAGATTGAAACCAAAGTGTAAATTTGTAAGTGATAAAAATCAACCACTTAACAAGGAATATGACTCTTTGGGCCCAGGAAGTGTTCAGACTGGGTATGTCTACACGTTCATTAATGCACCCTAGTTACGGTGCATTAAGTTTCGTATCTGTATTACCAGGTACTAACTCAATGCACAGTAACCAGAACTACTGTGCAGTAGCGTGGGCACATGCCTTTTAAGTGATGCTAATATGCAGTAACAGGACACATTAGGGTATTAGCATGGCTTTCACCATGACAAGCTAATGCACAGTAGAATTCATCTACTACACAGTTAGCATCTTGTGTAGATGCCCCCACTGTGTGTGTTTGTGAAATATGTTATTCAGTCCAACCAAAATTTATGGGTCTCATGGACAGTAAAGGTTCTTTGGGTTGACGTGATATCTTTTATTAGACCAACTGAGTAGCTGGAAAAAAGTTCTTTGCAAGCTTTCGGCCACAATCACCCTTCTTCAGACATTGGGAGTTTCTGCTGTTCTGACTCCAAGGAATGAAAGACACTAAAAGTGTAATGGGATATCATTAAGAATGTAAATAGGTAGAAATTAGGAAAACAAAATGTAAAGCAGGGAAGGGAGAGGGGGAAAAGCAGGGGGGGAAGGGCCAACGATGAGTAAGGGAGACTCTACAGTAGTAGTAATTCAAGGTAGAAAAGAGGTTGCCTGTGAAAAAGTAAATAGCTGGAGATGAGAAAGATAAAGGGCAGAAAAGGAGGGGAGTGGAGGGGAGGAAGGGGTGGGGCGGGGAAGAAAAATGTAAGAGGTCAGGTCTGGCTGGTATCTGGTGAAGCAGATGTCAGGCAGGTTGTAATGTGTCATAAATCCAATTTCTATACTGAGCCCATGATTTTTTGTATCCAGTAGATTTATGAAGTGAAGTTTGTAGGCTCGCCTACGAAAAGTGTTTTGTAAGTTATTTTTGAGGTTTAGAACAAAGAGATCAGAGAGGGAGTAATTGTCCTGTGAGAAGTGTGCCTCCACTGGTAGTTGTGTATTCTTTTCTTTGATAGATTTTCAGTGGGCATTCATTCTGGTGCTCAGTTATTGTTTGGTTTCTCTTACATATTTTCCATGAGGGCATTTGGTGTACTGGATGAGATCTATAACATTTCTAGAGGTGCAGGACAGGTGTAAGATTCAGGAATGGTGATGGTTCTGCTGTGGGGTGTGGTTATTGTGGGAGTGATGGAGATGTGTTGACAGATTTTGCATTTCTTGTCCTGGCATGGTCTGGTTCCATTAGGTGTGGTTTGCTTCTGGTGATGAGGTTAGCGAGATTCAGTGCTTGTTTAAAGGCTAGGATAGGTGGTTCTGGAAAGATCTTTTTAAGAATTAGGTCTTCTTCTAGTATTGGTTGCAATTGCTTGAGGATTTTCTGTCAATCCCAAGGAAGGGTAATATGTCATAACTAATGGTGTGCGATTTGTGGGGATTTTCTTTTTGTAAGGCAGCAGATCTTCGTGTGGTATCTGGGTGGCTCTTTGAAAACATGCAATGTATCTCTCCAGAGGAGTGTCCTTGTTGGGTGAAGGCCCTTTTGAGATTTATGAGGTGGCGATTATGGGTATTCTCCTAGGTGCAAATTCTGTGGTATCGGAGAGCTTGGCTGTAAATTACAGCTGTCTTGGTGTGTTTAGGGTGATTGCTGGTTCTGTGTAGATATATATGTTGGTGTGGGTTTCTTGTATATGGTGGTTTATATTTTACCACTTTGAATTAGACCAACACGGCTATAACCAAAAACCCAGCAACATGGTCCTCATAGAGGAATTTCTTGACTTAAATTCTATTGTCTGTATGATATAGATGGTCAGATTGGATGTTCATATTAGACTTCTCTGGCCTTAAAATGTGTGAACCTATGACAACAATAAGAGGCTCATTCTAGTTTATACTAAAGCCCCTTTCATTATACTGGCAGTATAAAGTGTCGTTTGAGTGTATCTACACACTTACAGGCTGCTTTAGACTGCCAGAGTGGTGTGAAAAAGCCTTATTATAAATAACAACATATTTCTAGCTGTCTAGAGATAGAAGAAACCTTGTAGTCATCTAGTCTGGTTGCCTGCATAATGCAAATCACAAACCACTGAATTTCAGCCAGCAATAGATTCATAGATCGTAAGACTGGAAGGGACCTTGGAAGATCATCAGGCCCAGCCCCTTGCTCCAAGCAGGAAACATAACTGGGGGTCAGGTGACCCTAGAAAGGTGGCTGTCTAGTCTCCTCTAAGATTTCTAGGGTAGGTGATTGCACCACTTCTGGAGAGAGCTTATTCCACAGTCTGGACACCCTGACTGTGAAGAAGATTTTCCCAATGTTGGGAAAAAACCCTTTCTTTGGTTTTGCATGGAATATAAGAGTGCTGTTGGATTTTGGGTAGGTAGCAATGGTTAGTGAAAAGAGCCTTTTCCCCTATCTATAGGGGAATTGCCAAAGCTTTGTTGCATTCTGGGTTGTACCAAAGCAACACACTCTAGTTGGGCTACAGATGAGAAAAACTTCAACTAGAACTTAGTGGAGAGGCCAGCTTACCTATCAGCATATCATTTGTTGCTTGCACAGAAGTGTGCCATGGGGACTGCACTTGTTTTAAATTAGCTTCCATTTTAATTTTAAACTGTAATGGCTTTGGACTATAATGCTGTGACAGTAAGTCAAAATAAAGTTTGACTTGATAGGTGAAAACGGACATGTTTAAATACTTCTACATCAAGGGACTGGAGACATGTCATTATTGACTGAACTCTCCTTTTTCATCCCCTACTTCCCTCCTTCTGGTAATTCTACAGAACATATTTCATAAAATCATAGAAAAGTAGGGCTGGAAAAGATCTCAAGAGGTCATCTAGTCCCTTGCCCTTCTCAAGACAGGATCTCCCCTGATTAAGCCATCCCAATCAAATGTTGGTCTAACCTGCTCTTAGAGATGTCCAAGGCTGGAGAGTGCAATGTTTTTCTAGATATCCTGTTCCAAAGCTTAGTAACTGCCCTGACAGTGAGAAAGTTCTTCCTAATATACAACCTCAGTGTCCCCTGAAGCTTAAGACTTTGCTCCATTGTTCTGTGTGGCCACAGAGGATAGTCTATCTAAATGTTATGTGCAATTTAAGTACATATTTCTTTTCTTTTTTGTGTATCTGTAAGACGAGTTCAGTCCCAGACTCATACTAAGGAAATTATACAAAAATGACCATGGTATTAATTTTTCTGCCAAGTGCTACCTATGGCATACATTTTTGGATTTAAGCATATGTACAACTTTCAGCAATGCTGTTGGCATAGAACACCTGCCACGGGCTAGCAGTGAGCTTGGATACCACGATAGTCAGCGGTGTAACAAGCAGGATTTGCATCTGAGGGAAACCCTGCAGGAGACTGGGGGAGGGTGCAGGCCATGGGTTCTGAGGGTGGGGAAGGAGCGGGGGAAAAGGTTTCTTACTCAGTACCCAGTTGTTGCTGCCACCACATGCTCTGCCCAGTCTGGCTCTTGCTCTTAAAGTAGCAGCAGCAACAGCAACAGCAACAGCATGGTGTCTGTGCACTGACTGGTGCTGAAGGAGGCTACTGCTGTGTGGTTGCTCTTGGTGCTGGAGTAATTGTTCCCCACATCCTTAGCGACTCCAGGGCCATGGGGAACAATTTTGGCACCCCTTTTAAATTGCCAGTCAGGGCTGGTGCCCTTCTTGGCCACCTCTAGTTTTGCATCTGATGACAGTAAGAAGCTTTCTAGCCAGGGAAACTGCTTTTCTCCAGGAACTCTTTCCTAAAGTGTGTACTTGAATATAAAATCTCTCAATTACAGAAAACTTTGATAGAGATTTTTTCTGTAGTGGAGAACAGATAATCACAATGCTTAAACAAAAGAAAGAAATGGTTAAACAAAATTTCCAACTAACTCCTCTGGGTCTTTAGAGTAATTTCTACATATTCCTACTACATTCCTATAGAAACCTATTGGTTTGTTCATTTTTAAGTTCCATTTTTAATCAGGGCTGTAGAAGGAATAAAGAAAGCCAACAAAGTTGGGGAAGCTATCAACTAGGAGAAAACAGAAAGAAATAAGATGGTGGAGAAGCAAGGACCAAAGTAATTCTGTTAGGCACTTAGGCTAAGTACAGATAGTCAAAAAGCCCAAGGCTGAATCGATTTGATCTTTGCAATTTAGCCTAAGCTGCATAGATTGAAAGAATAAGTAAGTGAACAGACATTCACTTTTGATTCTGGAAATGCAGCTACATGCCTGCAGTGGCTCAGGCCAGAAGCTGGGGATGCACTAGAGTTTGCCTCCCTGCTTATCTGGAGAAGACAGCTTGGGCCAAGGCTAGTCCACCCACCCTGTGGCTAGCCTGCCCACCCAGCTTGTAGGAGAGGTGCAAAGTGTCTCGGACGGCCAGAGAATTATCATCTGGAAGATTCTTCCTGCATCTAGGAAGGGTAACAATGTGGCACCAGTAGCGCGCAACGTCCCATGCCCCCTTGCTAATGGCTCCACCAGTTGTTCGGCTAGGAGAATTTTTCCTACGGTCCCATATTGATGTTGTGCTGCTTGAAGCGTCTTATGGGCCATGTATACCAGCTCGTTGTGTGGGTTGTGTACAACAGCCCACACATGATTCGTGGTGAACCCAAGGGTTATGCCAAGTGACTCACCCAGATCGATGGCATGGAGCTGTGTATCTTTAACCGTAGTTAGCAAATGAAGCAGATTCTGTTGATCTTTTTCCATCCAGGGCGTGGACTTTTGGGATTTATCACGGATCTGCCGCTGCAATTTAGTGAGGAGTGCCAAATTA
>NW_005842841.1:317785-345940 GCF_000455745.1 Alligator sinensis
GGGAACTCTCTCCTGCACGCGGGCTCTCAATTGCAGCAGAACACTCTGCCGTGCAAAGGAGCTCTCATGTGGCCAGGAAATTCCATAGTGCCGAGGCACCAAAATCACTGGGTTGTGACACAAAGCACCTTGGAATTCTGGGAGACTGAGAGTTAACTTGAATTTGGGGTGGGGATCTGGGACATAAATTCAATAAACTGATTTAACGTGAGTCAGTTAAGTTTGATACTGCTTCCATCCAGGTTTATCTTAAACCTGCTTTGGCCATTTTGAAAGCAGCTTATGTGCACTGAACTTATGTTGTATTACAGATTTGAACCAGTTTCTGATCACTTATACCATTTTATGTGTAATTTCTGTTCCTAGACTTAAAGGCTGCTTGCAGGTGTTAAAGAAACCCCCCCAAAATGGCACTTTAAACTCTGCGTTCTCCCATGCTGAGCCTAGCTCATGTCCAGAAGAGTAAATGTGTTAGTTGGCCCAGGTTCGCCCAACATCTGTATAGATTGGGCACTTTAGTGCGGCTTTTCTGACACTTTTATCTAATAGCTGATTGACTCAGCTATTAGATAAAAGCACCAAAAAGCCCCGCTGAAGCGCCCGATCTATACAGATGCTGCAGAGCTGGGTTGAAGTAATGAGCTGCTTTTTCTGGTAAAGCACTTTTTCTTTTGGGTTTTTGTTTTTTTTAGCATCTGCAAGCAGCCCATGTGATAATTTTGCAAAGTACTGAACATCCTCAATTCCCACTGGCTTCAGTGGCATGAAAAGGTAATCAGCATATTGAAGAACAGAGCTTCAACACAGTGAGAGACTAGGCCTACTGATTCTCTGCTAGTCTTACTATTAATAAGTTGTTTTCCCTGAGACACTGGTACACCCATACTATTTTAGTTTTCATTATTGTTATTTCAATTCCTACTGTTTTTTCTGTCTCACATTCCTTTCCCAGTACCTCACTTCTGGCATCCTCTCTCAACATGACTAGCTTCCCTTGCACTTTTTGGGGGGGTTTTTTGTACCTGAAAAATCAATGATTACACTATTCTTACTTATCTTTTCAAAAAATATATGCAAGTCTCCATATTTATGAGTCAAATCTGGTGGCTTTTGAGTCCTCCCTCTCCCACTGTCGGGTTGAATTGCTCCCTGGATTTCATTAAAGCTTTAAAAACAATCTTGTGCTATTTTATTTTTAGCACCTTTATCATTCTCTCAAAAAGTATTAACTATAGCTCAGTCATTCAGTCAGAAAGAGGGAACAGCAGCTGCTTTTGAAACTGAAATAAGAAATCAAGACACCTTTGAGCTAATTAATAACATGTCCATATCCTTTTTTGAGTAAATGGTTTTACTTAAAAGGTTGACATATAGTTTCAGTAATGTTATGATGTAATTCCCTGCTGACTGTAAGACCTGCCTATCTTGTATACAGTCATGAAAACTTCCTAGGACATCTTCAATAATTTTGAAAATAAACCATAAACTCTTAGTATTTTAAAATTTATCCTCTAACAAAAAATGAAACAGTTCAATTATTGAGCCAAGTAAAAATAAGAGAGTTCCTGAAAGTCTTAATTGTTTTCCAAATGGTAGTTTAGGAACATTTTTAAACCAGATTTATTTTTGGACAAACCATGTATTTGCTTTATTTCAGATAATGAAAATAATTCAGTATTATTTATCTTTCTCTAAATACATGAGTTCAGCATTGATTTCATTTACATCATTTTTACATTGGTGAAATTCTATTTGACTTAAAAGGAAGTACTCTTCATTTACAATTAGGAATGAGAGGCATGTGTGGGTGAGTCTTGACTGGTGAATCTAAAGAAAGGACTTAGAATTTACCTGATAAAGAGAGAAAGATAATAGGGCTGCCTTATGTTTAATGGAGTAAAGATTTGACAATAAAGTTGTGGGACACCCTAACCATCAGTAGGAAATTCTGACCAAGGCGTTGCTTTTATGGAATGTAAACTGGAAGAAAGCTCCTGGATCACCAAACCCAGTTTCCTGCTGTCATACACAAATTCATAAACTTATAAAGATCCATCTTAAAATTAGTTGGATTTCTTTTTCCTGAGAATTCATACTGAAAAGCTGTTCCAGAAAATCATTTCTCTGATGGTCAGAAACATTCTTCTAATGTCTAGCCTAAGTTATTCCTGGCCAATTTATATCGATTTTGTTTTTGTGTGAACACTGCCCTTTAACTAAGTAGTTCTTTTTCCTCCCTGGTTTTTTAACTGCCTCATATTTATCCATTATCCTCCCCAGCCTTGATTGTTCTAAGCTAAACAAGTCAAGCATGCTTAGTTTCCACTCCTAGGTTAGGGTGCCCATTCCCAAGATCATCTTAGTAGCAGATGATTCTTTGCCTGAAAAGGCAGCTTTTCTTATGCCTGTTCTCAATTCTGTTTTATCCTCAATATCACTTTATATTTATTTATGGTCTGCCGCACCATTAATGTCCTACACCATTGCACCACCTGTATTTTTACTTCTAGTCACCCATATAATCATGACTGGATCACAGATATCCTATTATTCATATAATACCAGGTTTCACATCCTGTACTGGTGACTCTAGTTCCTATATTTTGTTGCCCTGGCAACAAATATCTCAGTTGTTCTCTCCAGTCTCATCCAGCTTCCTATCTAGAATAGGTATTGGCCTTTCACTAAGTATATTGTCTGCCTGCCTATCACTCCCATTCAATATTATTACCTTCTTCATCTTTCTTCCATATACGTACCATCTGACATTCCTCTTTGCTTTGCTAAGTTCTTGTTTACTTGATTGTTTTCCTCTTCCTGTGTATTATGTCCAAAGCATAGAGATCACGGATGTCTCCTAACATTTTCTGCCATTCTTTTTTCTAGTTTAAAGCTTTTCTTATCAGTTATGCCTGGCAACAGTCATCTAGGTGTCTAGTATGCCTAGTACTCAGGTAGAATCCACCATTAAGAGGAGGGCTTTTTATATTAATGCCTCTGTATATTAGGATGCCCTGCACCTTAAGGGCTAAGGAGCTTGGCCAGCCAGTCCTATACAATTATCAGACCTAGTTGAGAAGTATTCCCTGTAATGGGATTAAATGGCATATACAGAGAAACAGGTGTGATAAAGTAGACAGGAAGCTTGGGGACCATAATGTGAGAAAAACAAGCTGTTGAAGCAAAGAGGATTGAAAAAGGGTCTCTGGGAGTAGTACGTCAGGAGGGGCAAGGGGGGTGATTTTATGTTTGACTTGATGTTTTGTTTTTTGTTTTGGCAATAAGCCTATCTGGGTGGGTGAACAGGCCAGCCACTTCCTTGTATCCTTCGTCATGTGGCGAAAAATATAGGTAGCAATCAGCTAGTGAACATACAGTATGGCTACCCCAAAGTCAAACCAAGGTGTCGCAGGGCACTTAGGTGCCCAGCTCCCAAAGAGGGGAAACTGCTAGAGAAAGAGCCCTAGCAGTGAATAAGGAGTCCAGCTGTTGGTTGCCAGGGCAACTGGAGCCAGCAAGCAACTCACACTTGCCAGTGGTCAGCTGACTGAAAGGGACAGGGCCTGGCTCCCTTATAAACCCTAGGAGCTGAGACCAGAGGCAGTTCCCTGCCAGCAGCCCAGGAGGAAGGAGCTCTCTGCTGTGGAAGAGAAGAGAAGCCTGATGAAGGAGCAGCATTTGACACTGCTGTGGGATAAAGAACCCCGGTAGGCTTGAGCGTGATTATAGCCGGGCGGCTTCTGTTTATGTTATAGCCTATGGGCTTGTGTTTGTGTTACTGTTTGTCACTGGTGGTTTGGGCGAGGCTATTAGGGGTTGGAGGAGGCCTCATAGGGGTCTCACAGTAGTGTGGGAACCCCAGTACCAGCAAGGGTGCAGCATTGGGGGTGCATAGACCCCAGCCCCAGAGAGGGGGCAGCGCTTGAGAAACCCCAGAGAAGGGGGCAGCACTTGAGAAGGCCCTGAGAGAGCCCCAGAGGGGGGCGGCATTACTGAGAAGGCCCTGAGAGAGGGCGGCATTACTGAGAAGGCCCCAGAGGAGGGGGCATTGTGGAAGAGCCCCGAGAGAGGGCGGCATTGTGGAAGAGCCCCGAGAGAGGGAGGCTTTACTGAGAAAAGCCCCAGAGGAGAGGGGCAGTGAAAAGCCCCAGGAGAAGGGGCCACACTTGAGAGGCCCCAGGAAAGGGGGCAGCATTGTGGAGAAGCGCCAGAGAGAAGGCGCAAAGAGAGAGAGGGCCGCGGAGAGCCCACATGTCAGAGAAAAGGCACAGAAAGAGACAGGACCGCGGAGAGCCCGAGCGCCAGAGAGAGGGTGTAGACCCAGATGGAACAACGTCTATTCCATCTGCAAGGCCTGGGGCGTGGTACAGGGATGGTAGGAGCCACGCATAGCCCCTAAGGCTAGGGTACCCCTGAAGCACCCATTGTAGAGCGGGACCCACAAGGGGTCTGTAAAACAACGGGGTCTTAGTGTCCATTGAGAAGTGACCAAGAGGGTGTAAAAGGCAGCCTCCCTAACATATGTGAACATCAAAGGCGTGGCAGACAAGAATCTGAGGGTGCCCTTGGGCCAACTTGGCATGGGAAGGGGGCCTTGAGGAGATCACGGCCCTCCTGTAGGACCCCGCCGTGACACAAGGCAACCAAGGATCCATTGTCACGCTCTAGTCTTTTAGGGGCATAGTTTTATTTTCTAACACAGAACCTTGACAAAGCATCTAAAACAATCATTTCTCTATCCTGGACTTGACTGCCAATCTCCTTCCCTTCAATCTCCCTCCTGTAGGAGTTTGTTTCCCTCCTGTCACTCTCATGGGCTCTCTCTTTCAAACAGTAAGTCCCAGCACTACTTCTTCTGCAGCTTCTCTCACAGCTAAAGGGACACTTGATCAATTCCATATTCCACCACCTGAACAGGTCTGGAAATATTACAGGGCCACCTGCTTGGCCCTGTAATATTTACAATGGTTGAACATACCCAAATCTTCCTTGTGCCTCAGGAATTAATGCTTTCTGTTCTGTTCATCTTCATTTATTTGCTCTCTTTCATACATTTACCCTCCTTCTCTAGAATTCTGAGGAACTCAAAGAAAGAACCCCCTGAGTCTCCATTTCTTTGCATATCTTGTCCAGCCTGAGGTAATTGTCTTCAACCTGTTCCAGATGAATGAATAAGAAGAAGGTTTATCTTATGAAACAGGAGATATTTCATGAAGCTGAGATTCAAAGAAAATATTACTGTCATATTTCACTTTCCAGTGAAACACAGAAGGGATGAACTTGGGGATAAACTTGTAGTGGTACTCTTGCAGCGACCCCTTCTTAGCTCCATATCCTTGGGTACTACAATATAAGCTAGATGACATCATGAACACAGTCTGAGCACTGCACCATTATAGAAGATGTGTTTGTGACACCAGCACCTGGGGCATTTATACACATGCTCTGGGAGAGAGAGAGAGGTGGCACTTTAATTAGAGTGGCTCTCAGAACCGTTTTAAAGTGCCCAGAGCATCTCATGTGTCAGCATCCCTGAGCTGTAAATGGCAGTGGGGGTGCTTTAACTAAAGCTTGTTCAACAAGCTTTTCTAAATGGTAGTTTAGGAACATTTTTTTAAACGAGACGGTTTATTTTTGGACAAACCGTGTAATCACTCTATTTCCGAGAATGAAGATAGTTCAGTATTATTTCTCTCTCTAAATACATGAGTTCAGTATTAAATGGCATATACAGAGAATTTCATTTAGATTTTCACCTGTGTATAAATTCACTGATTTCATTTAGATTTCACCTGTGTAAAAAGTATGTATTTGACTTAAAAAGGAAGTATCCTTCATTTAGAATTAGGAATGAGAGGCAAGTGTGGGTGAGTCTTTAGTTAAAGCACCCCCACCACCATTTTCAAGCACGGGGATGCTGATACACAAGACACTGGACTCCACTGGAGCATGGTAATTACCTTACTCCAGCAGACTCAATTAATCGAGCCTGCTCTGCTACACTGTAATTACAGTGCATCAGAGCAGCCTCACTGCTTGTACATAGTTACTTTTATGTGCTAAGGATGGTTCAGTAAATGAACTGCAGTTACAAGTGACTCTCTGGAGCCTGGGGTCTTTTTCATTGAGATCTAAGATGCATTGGGATCTCTTTCAGATGTACTGAGGATGTACTATAGGGTCCTAGAGTTCTGAACTGAAGTGCATCTCTAAGAGCAAGGCATAAGCTAATGTCTTGTGTCTTTGGTTCTGTTAACACTGGAGTAACCTCTGCTTCATGGGAAACTGCTAATTCTCGCAGGTTCAGAGAGTCCGCAACAGGTCCTCAGACTTTTTCCTCCTGCTGGTCCAAAGCAGGAAAAGGACTCTCCTTGTGCAGCATACAGTTCTTCTTCTATGTTGTTTCCATGTCTAGACCTGCTCTTTCAGATGGTGGTTAGTGGGGCAGTAGCTGCCTTAGATCAGGCTGTTATTTGATTCTATTTATGTTCAATATCAGACATGGCAAATAGTTCCAGAAGGAAAAAGGAGATCCTGGTGATATCAGGTCACAGCTCTTTTTCATCTATCCACATCCACAGTGAGGCAAATTCGCTCAAAATGATCAATACCTTTTTATACCTCACAGTTATTGGGGGCAATTTGGTGGTTGAGTCTCCCAGGTATTGATATTAATATTGCATTTCTTCAGATTGGTCTTCCAGATGGCCTTCTAGGGCAGTGACCATCAGTGAGTTGGGATTATAGGACCTGTTTCAGGAGCTCATTCTTAGGCATCCTCATGACATGTCCTGTCCAATGGACTTGACGCCATATAAACATGGCTTCAATGCTGATGATGTTTGCCTGAGCCAGAATACTAGCATTCATTCTTCTTTGTCCTTCTATTTTTTTTCATTCATTTCAGTAGAAGATGAATTGGGCATATGGTCCTGATAAGGTCTCCCTATTGATTAAAACACAAACCTTAATCAGGTCAGTGAAGGCAGTGCAAGGCTTTCAGTGTTGCTCACAGCATTTATCCTGCAGTTGTCTAGCAACAAAGATCATATTCATTGTACCTCTGTTTGGTCTGAAACAAAACTGAGACTTAGGTGGAATCTCCTTGGCAAGGAGTCTATTGAGGATAATGCAGCTGAGGATCTTCTCCCAGTGGAAAGGGTGCAATACCACAGTAATTGCTTCAATCTGATATATTTCCTCTTTTAAATATGGTTAGGAATCTGTCATCTCTCAAGTCACTGGGAATCTGCTCATGTTTCCAGATGTTCAAAATAACAGCATGTAATTGGTAAGAGAGCTTTTCTCCACCATGCTTATAAATTTCAGCTGGTATTCTTTCAGGACCACATGCTTTGTTGCTCTTCATATGCTTAATAGCTTTCAAGGCCTCTTGACAAATTGTTGGATTTTCTAGGTAGTCATTGGAAAAAATAATAGAAATATTATAGAATATTAGAAATATAATGGCAAAAGGGAAGTGCCATGTGTTCTGTCCTGTTGACATGCTGTGCAAGATACCCTTGCTGTTGGCACTACCACCTTTTGCAGCAATAGATTATCTCTGTCATGGGTTTATGAGCCCAGTTCATCTACTGAAGTCAATGAAAAAAACCCAGTTTGCCTGGCTTAGGCTCCAAGATAGTACCTGAGATTAAAATTTTAACCATGACATTATTTGTCATGCCAATAGATCATCCAGCTCTGATAATTGGTTGAGATAGGGAGGGCACTAGGTTAGGCTTGATATAGATATTGCATGCAATCTTTATTAATGAGGCAGAAACTGTTTTGTGGCTCTGATAGTCACAGATTCACCTGGACAGTTTTCACATTACTATTTGACTTCAGTATACTGTTCCCACAAATAGTATGGTAATCAGTCTATCACCTTTACTGATACATACATGTAGAAATTACTTCATAATGTACAAGGAGCCAGCACATCATGAAGGAGGTGGAAGGCTCCTTTAAAAAGACTAACCCAGGGATATTTGCATTATACGGGTAGTTTGGCCTGGTTTAGCTTACAAGCACAGGAAGTTTTCCCTGTTTAGGGGGATAGACCAAAAGTGATTGAAGC
This sequence comes from Alligator sinensis, assembly GCF_000455745.1. Classification (NCBI taxonomy): domain Eukaryota; kingdom Metazoa; phylum Chordata; order Crocodylia; family Alligatoridae; genus Alligator; species Alligator sinensis. Next base: position 325,869 of record NW_005842841.1, read on the forward strand.
TCCAGTTTCCTTGGGTTTGGTGGTCAAATCAAGAAGTAGTGGTAAAGGTGTAGAAGGAACTTTCCAAGTTCTCTACGGGTATGTCCAGATGAAGGCACACATGTGGTATGCAGAGCCGCAGGCTCAACTACAGCACTGCACATCAAATGCTCCACTCATGCAGACATTCCCTATGCTGCTAATATGCAATTTTGGGGTGGGGGGTTTGTAAAAACCCCTCCCTGATGTAAACTCCACCCCCCCCCATGCAGTGGCGTATATGGTGGCAGCATGCACCAGCTGAAACCGGAGTCTAGCCAGGTGCTGGCCCCAGCTTCCCCTACCCCACCTGGGGATTGTGCTACATGAGAGAGTGTGCATACATAGGGATTCCCTGGGGACAAGTGGCGGTGGTACATATTGTGCTATTTGTCCCCAGGGAAATGCACATCCACACTTATGCGGATGTGCTATATATGCACCGAGAACCATCACCCCATCTCACTACATCAAAGACCTATCACCTTATTCAAGCTACTCTCAGGACTTTTTTCCCTCCAAAGGCCTTCTGAATGCTGGTCTGCACAAGGCAAGTTCTCTCTATGTCCCAATATTTTTTTTCAGAAGAGACAAGAGAAAGTAGGAGCTGGGAGAGAGGAGAGGGGTATACTTTTATTTAGGAACAGATTAAAATCTTTGTTTAAAAACCCTAATTATAGTTATGTGGCTTGATAGAGGTGGAAGACAATACAGGACCCTGCACATGGTAACTACATAGGTACATAGTTGTTACATGTTAACGTAACGTAAGATATACAGTTAGCAGTGTAGCCTCCATTAGCCTAGAAAAGAGCGATTAGAAAATTTCAGTGCCACACGAGAAAAAAAATGTTAAAGGACCCTGTGCATGATAACCACATTGGTACAGAGTGGTAAGTTATACGATGTTCTTATGCAATGTTTTTAGTGCACTGTGGCCACATCTACACAAGACATTACTCTGCAGTTCCAATAATATACTGTGCAGTGGCTCATAGCTACTGTGCAGTAGTATCAGAAAAAAAAACTGTGCGGGGACACTACTGCATAATAATGCGGTTTACTGCACAGTCATTTAGTACTTGGTTATGCAAGTACTAAATGACTGCACAGTAACAACTTCACAGTCTGCCATTCATATAGACACAGCCTGTTTGTATTTTCTGAGGTGGGAAATATTCAATAGTGTTAGCAGTGTTTACCAGTATGTAGTATGGGGGAAGGGTGTTCAGTTCATCCCCCAACTCTTGCTTCTGGCAGGTGGCCCCAACCAGCTTTCTTCATATAGATGGTGGCTAGTAAGGGGCATGACATAATGCACATTTCCCTAGAGGGAGCTACATTTTGAAATCCTTCAAAAGATAATCAATATAGTCTGCATAATTTTTCATCATAACAATCCTTTTCATAGAATCATAGAGAAGTAGGGCTGGAAGGGACCTCTAGACATCATCTATTCCAACCCCCTGCCTGAGGGAGGACCATCCCTATCCAAACCATCCCATACAAACCACAATCTAAACTCTACATAAGACTGCTCTTGACCTTAATACAACACAGATCTAACACCCTAACCTGCTACAGGTAAAGCAGGAGAATCACAGGAGCCAATGTCCTGATTCTATGAAACATTAACATATACTCGAGAGGTGCCAGGCAGAGGGTCATGTCCCTTGCTACAGAGGAAGGCAACCCCCACCCACCAGTCCATACCAACGTATGTGGTGAAATCCTTTCCTGACTCCATATACAGTGATTGGTTTAACCCTAAGCGGATAGGCAAGGCCTCTAGCCAGAAACCTCTGGCTTTGGTTCCATCAGGAGAATTAGCACTCCCCAATCAAAGTCTCCAGCCTTCGCTGTAGCCAACACCCAATGCCTCTGAAGGAGGCTTAAAAACACCCTGACACATAACAGAAAGTATGGGGGAGGAGGAAGGGCAACCAGCAAATCCCAAAAGCATGGGAAATACCCATAGTAGAACATAGGCATAGCGACTCCTAGATCATCCCTGACAAGTGGCTGGCCAACCTCTTCTTGAACACCTCCAGTGATAGAAAGTCCATAGCTTCCCTAAGCATTCTGTTCCACTGCCTCACTAGTCTAGTAGTGAAGACATTTTTTTCTGGATATCCAATCTAAACTTTGCTGTAACTTCAAACTATTGGTCCATGCCCTCCTGTCTGAAAAAAGACAGAAGAGGTGCTTTTGTCTGCTATCGTGGCCCCTCTTAAGCAGCTTTTTTGCAAGCTAAACATGCCCAGCTCTTTCAGCCTCTTCTCATGAAATTTGCTTTCCAAGTCCTTTGTCTTCTTTGTTGCCCAATTCTGAAACCTCTAATTTCTCCATGTCCTTTTGTTAAAGCCATAAACCACATTCACTTTTTGTGCACCTGCATGACATTACAGACTCATATTGAGTCTAGGGTCTGCTAAGACTTCCAAGTCCTTTTCCATAGTGCTTCCATCAAGCCAGATGCTACTCATTTTATATTTGTGTTTTTGATTATTCCTCCCAAGGTGTAGCACCTTACATTGGTCCACACTGAACTTCATCCTGTTAGCTCTACCATTTCAGAAGGACACAATCCTTCTGAATTGCATTTGCATCTTCCAGTGTGTTCGCCATTCTTCCCAGTTTCATGTTATCTGCAACCTTGCTCAATAAGCCTTCTAAGCCAGCATCCAAAATCATTAATAAACACATTGAGCAGCACTGGAACCAGGACAGAGCCCTGTGGGACTCCACTAGAAACCTTCTGCCATAGACCCATTAATAATTACCCATTGCTTGCAGATATTGACCCACGTATCTATCCACTTTATAGTAGTCTTATCTCACCCACATTTCTCCAAGTTGTTTATGAAAAGGTCTTGCAGGACTATGTCAAAAGCTTTGCTGAAGTCCAGATACACTATAACCACACCATTCCCTTCATCCACCTAAGTAGCTACTTTTCCAAAGAAGAAGATCAAGTTTATTTGATTCATAGATGTTAGAGTCAGAAGGGACCTCAATAGATCATCGAGTCTGACCCCCTGCATAGGCAGGAAAGAGGGCTGGGTCTAGATGACCCCAGCTAGATGCCTATCCAACCTCCTCTTGAAGATCCCCAGGGTAGGGGAGAGCACCACATCCCTTGGGAGTCCGTTCCAGATGTTGGCCACTGTAACTGTGAAGAAGATCTTCCTAATGTCCAGTCTAAATCTGCTGTCTGCTAGCTTGTGGCCATTATTTCTTGTAACCCCCGGGGGCGCCTTGGTGAATAAATACTCACCAATTCCCTTCTGTGCCCCCGTGATGAACTTAAAAGGAACTTCCCTGACCAGGAATCAAATCCAGGCTGTGGCAGTGAGAGCGCTGAATCCTAACCACTAGACCACCAGGGAGGTGATATGGTTTGTTTTTTATAAATCCAGGTTGGCTGTTTGTGATCAGCCTTTCCTCTTCCAGATACTTACAAATGGCTTTCCCTAGGATATGCTCCCGTAACTTTCCAGGCTGTAGCTCCCCAGGTCCTCCTTTTTGCCTTTTTTTATAGAGGAGCACTATGTTGACCCTTTCCCAGTCCTCTGGTACCAGGCCTGTCTCCCACAGCTTCATAAATATCATTGCCAAGGGCTCTGAGATCTCTTTTACCAGTTCCTTCACTATCCTGGGATGAAGTTCATCTGGCCCTGCTGACTTGAATTCATTCAAATCTATCCATTAGTCTATTAGTTTACATTTAACAGCCAGTGTGGAAGATTAATTTCAGTATATGCATAACATGAACATGTGTGCTTTGATTAAAGAGAGAGAAAAGAATTCTACAATGAGGTGAACAAACCATGTAGTTAATTAAAACAAAATAGCTTAATGCTAAGTTTCAATGTAATTCATTCATACATCAAAAATTCAATATTCCAGGGCGGTCAATCACTGAAACTTACCTCCTCTTACATATATGCAGTGCTTTTAACTTTATGGATCAGAGTAAAATCCCATTATCCTTGTCTTTAGATACTACCTATATCAATTAAGGGTGTGTCAGAAAAGGGATATTTCAGACCTGCATATCAAAAGCCTCTTCCCCAAGATATGGCTTCCTTTCTTTAGAGAATATATTTCCTCTTGTCTCTCATGAATACCCAGCCCAGTGCTTTGTAGAAACATTCTGCCATTTCATAAATCCAATCTTTACCCCACTATTTGAATGACGGTTTATTGATGAGTGATTTCATGAGATTAGTAGCTGAGACCAATTTTATTTCAATAAATTAAGCATCAAATCTCATTCATAATTCTTTCTTCCTTTTTCAGGAAGGCAGGAGGCCAACAGTGAATGGACAAAGTAGCTGGTATCACAAACTACTTTCTTGCTTCATTAGATGACTTTTCAGCCAAGCACAAAGTACTCCATGTGAGAAGGATCCTTCAGGTACTTATTTCTTAGGCACCAAATCAAGACAGTACCCGCTCCTAAAAACATATATTCTAAATGTCATCTATAGATTAATTATGTATGCTAGCAAATCTAGGATTATCTGATCATAGGAAAGTATGAAATCAGATTGGTCAGGCATGACTTGTTCTCTGTAAATCCATGCTGGTTGCTCCTGATCCCTTTGTTCACTACTAGGTGATTCACAATGGATTCCTTGAGGACCTACTGTATGTTCTTTCCAGGTATAGAGGTAGGCTGACTAGTCTGTAGTTCCCTCCAGCCATACTTATTAGCCATGTGTAATTGATTTCAAAACATCAAAAGTCTACAATATTGCTTGTTAATATCACTAACACCTTAACTCCACAAAAAAGAAAACAAAGATATTTAAATGATATGATAGAAGTATGGAAACTACAAAGTTTACAGGTTTGTTCAGTGATACTGTAATGCCAAGATAATTGAACCTCCACCCCACCCCCACATTTTGCTTTCAGTATTGTTTTACTCTAGACACTGTAAAGATTTATGTTGGGTGAGATCGCACAGAGTTGGTTACAGCATAAACTCCTGCTAATAGACATTTATAAGACAAATGATGGAGCACTGCAAGCTAATGCCCTTGTCCTTAATACACTGAACTATAGAAACTGTTCTGTTTAAAAAAAACTCAAGCTCATTTTAAAAATAATTTATATTTTCTTCTTTAGTGCAGTCATTGCTAATTCATGCTTTGTGAGGCAGTAGATGAAGATTTTTTCCCCCTAACAATTAGTCCCTGCAAAACTCCACATTACCTTTGGAAAATCTGTACAGAATTGGTGAACAAACTGGAGCATATAAAGTATTCCTCTATCTTACCATTATATTTATTTTTCCACTATCAGAAATGAATATTAAGTATCTTTTAAATTCGTTTACATTGAGTACATACTAGACTATATTTTACTCTTCTTTAAGCCCTGCCTTGCTCAGTTAAGCAGAGAGAAACTCAGGAAATTCTTTCCCAGTAACTCAGCAGTACCATATTTCTTGCATAAAACACACCCTGAACTATAATATACCTGTTGTTTTTGAAAGGCAGAACTGGGGGGGGGGGGGGGGTGAAATCCATAGCTTTGACTTTAGGCCAAATCCGAATTGAATAGGGCCTGCTTTGCACACCCCTAGCAGATATGAAATTTATCTTAAGAAAGGTTAAGGTGACTTCAATCACTGTGATATTTGCTGGGATGGAAATACAGCAGGGAATGCTGGGAAATACACAGTGAATCTAAGAAATTTTGGGAGAGTTTTGGGGGAAACTTCCTGGTGGAGAAGCCAACTAGACACCTTGCTCTTCTTGGCCCGCTGCTCACAAACAGGGAAGAGTTGTTGGGGAATGTAGAAATGAAGGGCAACCTAGGCAGCAATGACCATGAGAGGATTGAGTCCAGGATCCTGAGGAAAGGAAGGAAAGAGAGCAGCAGAATACAGACCCTAGACTTCAGAAAAGCAGACTTCCACTCACTCAGGGAACTCATGGACAAGATCCTTTGGCAGGCCAGTCTAAGGGGGGGAGGGAATCCAGGGGAGCTGTTTGTACTTTAAGACAAATGATCCAATTGTACTGAGGGTGCAGGAAAAATAGCAAGTATGGCAGAAGACCAGCTTGGCTTAGCAGGGAACTCTTCAGTGAGCTAAAACACAAAAAGCAAACTTGCAAATAGTGGGGAGAAGTATAAGACTATAGCCTGGGCATGCAGGGATTAAATCAGTAAAGCCAAAATGCAATTGGAGGTACAGCTAGCAAGGGATGTGAAGGGCAACAAGAAGCATTTTGACAAGTATGTCAGGAACAAAAGGAAGATCAGGGAAAGTGTGGGTCCCTTGCTGAATGAGGGAGGCAACCTAGTGACTGAGGATAAAGAAGAGCTTGAAGTACTCAATACCTCTTTCACCTTTGTCTTTACAGGCAAGTTTAGCTCATGGACTACTAGACCTGACAGTACAATTCGGGGTGGAATTGAGTACATGACAGTGAAAAAAGAGTAAGTTAGGACTATTTAGAAAAGCTGGATGTATGCAAGTCCATGGGGCCAGACAGGATACACTTGAGGGTCCTAGGGGAGTTGGCCAATGTGATTACAGAGCCACTGGCTATTGTTTTTGAAAATTTGTGGCAATTATATGATGTCCTAGATAACTGGAAATGTGCAAATATAGTGCCCATCTTTAAGGAAGGGAAGAAGGAGGAGCTGGGGAATTACAGATTGGGCAGCCTCACCTCAGTCACTGAAAAAAATCATGGAACAGATCTTCAAGGAATCTATTTCTAAGCACTTGGAGGAGAAGAAGGTGATTAGGATCAGTCAGCATGGATTCACTAACAGTCAGCCTGACCAAGCTGATTGTCTTTTGTGATGAGATGACTGGCTTTGTGGATGTGGGGAGAGCAATGGATGTGATACCTTGATACCTTCCTGCTACAAAGCAAGGCTTTTGATAGTGTCTCCCATAACATTCTTGCAAGCAAGTCAAGGAAATATGGGTTGGATGAATGGACTGTAAGGTGGATAGAAAACTGGCTGGATCATCTGGGTCAAAGGGTAGTAATCAATAGCTCAGTGTCTAGTTGGCAGTTGATATCAAGTGGAGTACCCCAGGGGTTGGTCCTGGGGCCAGTTTTCACTGTCTTCATAAACAATCTGGAAGATGAGATGGAGTGCACCCTCAGCACATTTGTGCATGACACCAAGCTGTGAGGAGTAGTAGATATGCTGAATGGTAGGGTTCAGAGAGACCTAGACAAATTGGAAGACTGGGCCAAAAGAAATCTCATAAGGTTCAATAAAGACAAGTTCTAAGTCCTGCACTTAAGGTAAAAACAATCCCATGCACTAGTATGAGCTGGCTAAGCAACAGCTCTGCAGAAAAGGACCTGGGAGTTACAGTGGACAATAAGATAACTATGAGTCAACAATGTGCCCTTTGTCCAAAGAAAACTAACAGCATATTAGGCTGCATTAGCAGGAGTGTTGCCATCAGGTTGAAATAAGTGATTTCCCTAATCTGCAGTACTGTGTTCCATTTTGGCCCCCCAGTACAGAAAGGATGTGGACAAGCATCTAGAGGGTAAAGAAAATGGTTAGAGGTGTGGGCAACATTACTTCTGAGGAGAGGCTGAGGGAACTTGGCTTACTGAATCTGGAGAAGGGAAGACAGGGGGGATTTAATAACAGCCTTCAACTATCTGAAGGGTGGTTACAAAGAGGGTGGAACTCAATTGTTTTCAGTGGTGGCAGATAACAAGACAAGAAGCAGTGGTCTCAAGCTAAAGCAAGGGAAAGTTAGGTTAGAGTCTAGGGAAACATTTATCACTATGAGGGTAGTGTAGCACTGGAACAGGTCACCCACAGAGATTGCAGAGACTCCATCCTTGGTGGTTTTTAAGACCCAGTTAGACATAGCCTTTTGCTGGGATGATCTAATTGGGGATGGTCCTACTTTAAGCAGGAAATTGGTCTAGATGACCTCCTCAAGTCCCTTCCTACCCTAATTTTCTATGATTACTAGAATATCAAGACTTACAAAAGAGAGACTATTGCTTACACCCGTGGAGTGAAGTACAATGGGCCATTGACTCCCTCAGCTGCCTGAATAGTAATGTTGCTGTACTGTGGAGCAGGAATCAAAGCAGGATGTTTCTATCCCAGGCAGAATATTCCCCACTTAATACACACAATTCAGTTATGGGAAGCTAATTTGGAGGCATGGAGGAGGGGGGCGGGGGCAGAAGTATGTATTTGTATCCAAGAAAATATAGCAATTTAATGTATGGAGCTCTTTAACCTTCTATTTAAAATGCTCAGATTCAGCAGCCATATTTTAGAAAAATTATCCCCCAAATTCTTCCCTATATACTTTACAAGCTTTGTTTTCTTTTTGCTTACTGTTCTAGGAAAAATGAATTTTATATGAACAAGCTTCAAACAGTCAAAACTAAGATCAATACCCCTCAAACAAAATACAGTAGAACATAAAGGCAATACAGGGAGTAGAGACTGTCAAGTTTACCGAGGTAAAAAGTATTTAGAAAACAGAAATGGCAGCTAGCTAAACTAGTTTTTCTACTCACTGAACGTCAACGATATTAGAAGAGAAGAAAACATGTAACTATTTGTCTCATTAAGAGTCTTGTCAACCTGCTGAATGGAGTGTTTAAAAACTGGTTTAAGTAAGACCAAGATATTTTGTTCCCGTAACTTGTTTATGAAATAAAAATGGAGAGATGAAAAAAATCAATAACTACCTCCTAAACCAAGGTATCGTTATAGAAAAACCAGATATGGACAGATGGCTAGTGTTATATCTCAGGAGATATTAGCAGATTGAGCTAACCAAAAGATTAATATTTTTCTTCCACTACATCTCTTATGCTAAAAACAGATGTCGCCTTGGAGAAGAAACAACTGTGCTAGGCTACGTAACAGACATGTCACTGATTGTCCTGCAGGGTTGGACTCCTACCACTCCCGGGGCTTCAGAGGGCCAGTTCTGTGGGACAAGTGCAAACAAAGGAACCTCAGGCTCCCTCATTTGGAAGGTGCTCCCTTGGGGCACACATGCTGAAAATTATGCATGCAACAATAGGTGGTAATATACGTATTGCCCCAACTCGGGTGCACCTCAGAAATGGGAGATCCCCAGGTTCTCCTGTTTGCAGATGTGCACCCTGAGTCAGGGCATGGCAGTGCTATATGTGCACATATCCAGTGCCTGCCTCTGTAAATGGGAGAACCAAGGGAGGCACTCCCAGGGCCCCAGAAGCCCAATCTTGCATGTCCCTGAAAGGGAATTCCTAAGGTGTACAAGACTGGGTCCCTGAAGCCCTGGAAACACTTGTCTGGTGTAGCTGAAGCTCCAGGCTGCCTGTGGCTTCCTGCTATAAAGCAAACAGATATCTGGTGCAAAAAAAAGCACAATTTTTTACCACTTGTTGCCACGGCCAGAACTTTGGGCATTTGTGTGTGACAAGGAACATGGATATCTGTTTGCTTAGGTTCTGCTCAACTGTAAAAATGTTTATGGCAGCACAAAGATAATGTCTGTTTGCAGTCTTATTTTCATCTTAAAAAAATACTCTGCTCTTTGGAGTATGCAGCGTATGTAGACAGGACAGGAAAAGTGTTTTCTTTTCATGGCCAACTTACATAGAGACAATATAAATATCTTACTACCTTATGTAGCACTATTATGATATTTTCACTTTAACTGTACATCCTCACTCTGTTTTAAGTTCTTGTGTGCCTAGGATGTGTGAGTTTAATAAATTCTCAATAAAATATATTTGTGGACAGCTCTATCAATTTCTCCTCCAAGAACTATAGAATATTGAACAAACACTTCTCTAGCGTGTTTGTGCCTGAAATGAAATGTCTCCTATCGGACCAAATTTTGTAAATGATTGTTTCAGTTACCTCTTCACATTGCAGAAAACAATACTAATTAACATCAGGGAACTGTTGGGACCTCATTTTTTCTCTAAATATGCAAAAACTGTATGTGTTCTTAATCTGATTGTTTATGCTTTAGAAACTGCCAGAAACGAATATGCACCATTAAGAAAAGAAACAGCTGTTTAACATTTTCTCTTGATGTACGTAAGTTATCCATGTTTCCCCACCATACATGAGTGCTGAGTATGCAAGCCTTGTACACTAGCTCTTTGGTCTTGATGGTAAGTGGTGAGGTCAGCAAATAAGTGGTAGTTCTGTTGAAGTGTTCTCCCACTTATGATTGGGTGTTTCTGTCCTTTATCATTTTTCTCTGAAAGAGTTTTCTGAGAATTTAGTTTCACCTGTATAGTTTCCCAAGAAGGAATTTGGTTCATTTGATGAAGTATATAATATTTTGTAATAGACATGTGTAGAATATATGGATCCTGATAGTTTTGTTGTTATGTGCATTGATTGTGGTAATGGTGGGCATATGGTGGCAGGTTCGTGATGATTGTTTTTTGGTAGAGTCTTGTGTTGCCTGGTATTTATTGATCAGTGGAGAGTTTGCTTCTTATGATGGGTTTGATGAGGTGAGGAGGGGGCAGTGGGATTGAAAGCCAGAAGTGAGGAAGTTCAGAGAATTTTTCTCAAGATGTGATCTTATTCAAGTATAAGTTGTAAACAGTTAATGATTTGTCTTTTAAATTCAACTATGAGGTGGTATGTGATAACCAGAGGCGTGCAGTTCATGGGGTGTTCATTTTTATATTGTAGCATGTTCTGATCAAGATGAGATCTGTTTCTCTCCTGGAGTGGACTTAGTGAGTAAAGGTAGGTTTTAGACTGGTAAATTGGGTGTTGTGAGTATTTTCCTCAGAGCACATGAAGTGATATTTGAGGAATTTCTCTGCGCTCTCTGTCCCTTATGATGTGTTTCTCCAATATTTAATCAGCCTGAAGATCTCTTCACCTGTGAGATCCTCCTGAGGTTGAGACAAATTAGACTAGATTAAGCCATTAAGATCATTAAGCAATGGAGAACACTGCTGAAACCCTCAAAGAGCCCGCTTGTGAAGATTGTGCTACAGTCAAGTGCAATTCCTTCTGGACTCGGCAGGAGACAACCATAGAATCATAGAAAAATAGAGCTGGAAGGGACCTCAGGAGGACATTTAGTCCACACTCCTGCTCAATACAGAGTCAGTCCTGTCTAGATGATTCCAGACACCTGTGTGGGTGTGTCTATATGTGCATTAAAGAGCTTTTTTCTAATGCACATTAAATTTAGTACCTCTGGGCACTTTTACACATGCTCTGTGGGTGGTACTTTAATTAGAGCAGTTCCAAGAGCCGCTCTAATTAAAGTGCCACTGCATCTCCTGTATGAGCATTTCCATGCTTAAAAATATCAGCAGGGGGCACTTGAACTAAAACTCATTTGACAAACTTTAGTTCAAGCACCATCACCACCATTTTTAGTGCAGGAATTCTTATATATGAGGTGCAGGAGGCTGGTGGAGCGCAACAATTGCCATGCTTCAGCAGACTTGATTAATCAAATCTCTGATGCACTGGAATTCCAGTGCTTCAGAGCACCTTCAGTGCTAATGTATAGGCACTCTCCAGTGTGAGGTACTAAAGAAATGCGCATTAGGCTGCCTTAATGTACAGTAACGAATGTGCATGGTTTTTACGTAATGCTTAATATGCAATAGTCTATTTTACTGCTCATTAGTGTAATGACATGGTTTTTATGTAACACTTTAATGCACCACAAAATAGGCTATTGCATATTAAAGTGCACCTGTAGACAAACCCTGTTTAACCTGTTCTTAAAAACTACCAAGGATATACATTCCACAACCTCCATAGATCATCTGTTTTAATCGTTAGCCACCTTCACAGTAGGAAATATCTTCCTAATATCCAAACTATTTTATTCTTGCTGCAATTTAAAACTTTTGCTTCATGTTCTGTCTTCTGCAGATACAGAATATCACCAGCCCCTGTATACCCACCTTCTATGTGTTTGAATTCCAATTCCCCCTTCATTCTCTTTTCCTCCAGACAAAATAATCCATGTTCTACCAACCCTTCCTTGTAAGTCATATTTTCTAGCTCTCTAATCATTTTTTGCTGCTTTCTTCTGGATTCTTTCTAATCTGTCCAGATCTTTTTGGCGTGTAGTTCTCAAAACTGAGATCATTATCTGCTATGGAACAATCACTTCTCCTGACTTGCAGGCAACACTCCTGTTAAAGGTACCAGGGAGAGATCAGGACAAAGTGCAAAGCACTCTTCAAATTTCCTCAGAGCAGACCCAAATGACAGGACCCAGAGGCAGTAGGACCCAGGGGAATCTTTGGTGGGCTCCTGCAGCAGCAGAGCCCACCTGACTCCACCCCCCCCCAGATGGAAGCCTCAGCAGGGGCTTCTGGCCTGGGACCATGTGGCTGCCCCAGAGCTGGAACCTCAGGGAAGGGGGTGGGGAAGGGCAGTGAAGGAGCTAGTGTGGAGCACAGGGAAAAGCGGCCCCTCACCCGCCCCGTGGCTGGAGCTCCCTGCTGCAGCTGCTCCCAGCCCATGTGGGGCTGTCCTGAACAGACACAGGCAGCCCCATGTGGGCTGCAAATAGCTACAGTCAAGAACACCAGCCATGGGGCAGGTGGGGGGCCACCTTTCCCCCGCTCAGCATCAGCTTGTGATGCACCCCCGCTGCCAGCCTGGGCTCCACACGGTTCCGGGCTCACCTGTCAGGGCTGCACCACAACGGCAGCAGCTGCAGTCCTCCCATTTGCCGTGCTGGGTACCGTTTGCTGGGTACTGCCTGCATGGAACTCATGGCACGGTAGGCTGTGCTGAGGATGCCACCACTGCCTTTGGGCTGCCCAGCGTGGGAGCTCCAGGCAGGCAGCAGCAACAAATGCTGCCCAGTGCAGCAAGCGGGGGTGCTGCACCTGCTGCTGCTGCAGCACAGCCCCAACAGGTGAGCCCAGAGCTGGCATGGGGCCCAGGTTGGCAGCAGCTGCACGTTACAATCTGGTGCTGAGCGGGGAAAAAGCGGCCCAGCGCCTGCCCTGTAACCGGTGCCCCACACTGCAGCCACTCACAGCCCATGTGGGGCTGCCTGTGCCTGCTCAGAACTGCCCCACGTGGGCTGCGAGCAGCTGCAGCAGGGAGCGCTGGCCACGGGGCAGGCAAGGGGCGGCTTTTCCCTGCATGCTGCACCAGCTCCTTCCCTGCCGGCGAGCATCTTTTTATTAAAGATAAATTAACCAAAATATTTAAGATGCTTGAGAGTGCAGGAACTTTGAAAGTGATCATTTTTATAATAACATCTAGTTATAGTTTGTCACAACTTCTAGGTATGTTTGGGTTTGGGTTTTCAATCACATAAAAATTATTATAGTAGTTTGTATTTATCGTACGTTATGCTCTGAGGCATCAAGAAACATAACACCTGTCCCCATGAAGTCATTAGGAAACCTCCTATTGACTTCACTCAGGGCAGAATTTCATGTTGGGGCAGTACTCAACAGCCATTAATCTCCAAGAACTGTAATTGTTGAATGATGATTGCATCTGTGAAGGGAAAGTTGTGATGTTGAGAAAATGATGAGATACTATTGTAAACAGCTTACAGATATTTTAAATTCTGTTTAGATGTAAGATGTTTTTGTTTAACATTACTATAAATGTTTGTAGATCTGGAACAAAGTGCAAAGCTTATTGTACATATTAGCCTACAATTACCGAGAATACTCTGTAACTTCACAGCAATATTACATAAATTTGAGTTTTGGGAACAAACACAGAAAGAAGTGTTCTGGGAACAAACACATACTAACTGTGCCTAAAGTTCTTATTTCTGTATGTTTGGCAAATGAAAGTATTGAAAGGCTGGCTGTCCTAGCTTCCATACATTTGAATGTACAATATAAATGTTTATAATGACTAAACACTGTTTTATAATGCCCTTAATCACTGAGGAAAGAATGTGAAGTGTGAAGCCATTCCATTTAGTTGAAATGTTTAGATACATTACCTAAGGAAAAGTACAAAAGGTTTATCTACTATAACACATTTAAGCAGATGAATAAAGAACATTAGCTATTTTAATTAAAGGCAGCTTTCAAGTTAAAATATAAGCAACTTCAGTTATATCTCCAGCCTAGTTTTGTTAAAAAACACAACTATTTTAAAAATATGAACTATTCAAAACTCATTGGAATTCATTATTAACACTGGAAAGAACCAGCAAAACACTAATCAAGAGCAATATGGTTTCAGTGGACAATCAAAATAGCTTATTTCAGCTCATTTGCTTACATTACGTACTGTACCACATTTGTTTCTTATTAGAGTGGTATTGATTTTTCTATCACACAGCGATGTTTCAATTACTTAATATGCTACACAGAGCAACCCTATAACAATAGTTGTAGGCAATTAAGCAGTCAATGTGAAAAAAGGTATATTGCTGACAGGGTGTCTTTTTATCTCATTATTTATAAAGTCCATATATTTTAGGTTTCACAGACCTTGAAGCAAGTTACAGCAGAATTATTGATCCTTATTTAAGAATTCCAACCCCAACAAAGTTACAGGCTGATTTTATCCTATTATCAGTTAGTCAAAGGTCTTTTAATCAGCCATTAATTCACTAATCCTCTATAGAGGTAATTTATAGTGTTGGTTAGAAGGTCATACATTGTTAGGCAACATTGCTATGACACGCTAGCCTTTGTCTCCTAAGAAATATTTATGTTAGCTGTTTGCAACTTGCCCAACTTTAAAAAAGAAAATTGTACATTTTGAAAGCTTATCATTTCAATGAAATGCTCAAAAGGCAGTCAGAATTCATTAGTAACATTTCCATACTCTCAGAAAGCTTATCAGACTGTAAATCTAAATGTTTTGTAAGTATACATTCACATTACATATCTATTTAAGAAGTATATTTTGGAGTTAGAACATAAACTGGGCATTATATCAGCACCCTATTCCACGATGAGTTTGTCTTCCACTTTTGAGTAATCACACTGGGCTGGGTATTTTGATTTCTAAATCATTGAGCTCAGGGTTGCAGCACTCCAAAGATTGAAGAGCAAAGGGGATAGCTATCAGGAAACTAAGAGTCAAAGTCACAGACTTAATTTCTGTGTAATCTGCAAGTTGATGGAGAGTCTAATCCTTAGGAGAATGAGTGAGACAGTTAATCCTCTACTGTGTCACATTAAGGCTGGATACAAGAATATACAGTGTACCCAAGATCAGGTACCTCATTTCATTGAAGACAAAGGCTAGAAATCAATGTTGCCAAAGGAAGCAGATCAGCTGTGCCAGATCACATCCCAGTACAGGTGATCTGCTTAATTTGGCGAAACACATATTGCCCATTGTCTCCTGGAGCTTGAGGGGTCCAGTCCTGTACACCCCAGGAATTCCTGCACATCACTGAGCGCTCAAGCCCCAGGATCACCTGCCTACCTTTGTCCTCTTACAGAAGTTACAGTCAGGGATTATGTTGTTCATTTTTCGCCATGCATATCTTGAGTGCTATAGTCCTCTATCAGTTCAAAGTGAAAAGAGATTTTATATATTGACAGCATGTCCAATTCTTTGCCTTCTGATCCAAATCACATAAAATTAATATAATCCCCCCCACAATGTATAGATTTTTATTATATGGCCTTCCACAAAAGGTCCTTTCAAAATCTCCTTTTCTTCAATAGGCACACATATGAAATGCTGGCTGAAAAAATATATACAGATAAATTAATTATTTTAGAAATAATGATTTACGTCTTTGAAGACAATCTCAGCATGCAATTACACATTACAATTAGACCATGTTAAGAGATTCTCAGAAGACCTGATTATGTGTATGGTAAAGGGTTAATGACATTCTCCTATCAAGTATACCTAAGCTTTACAAAGGAATGATCAGCTGCATTATACCTCAGCCCCTGACTGTGAACAGACCTTTGAATTTGCACTGCATGCACAGTTTCATGTCTGAGAACAGAACCCTAATCAACTGGAGATGTAATAGGTTGGTCTCATCTATCAAAGCCTGCATGCAGACTTAAGAGCGATGGTCTTTTGTAAAAGATCTTGAAGTGCTACGCATACTAGGGCATAAAGATTAGACACAGGTATATAGCTAAAGCAGCCTGAGTTCAACAACATGAAAACAAGATAAATGTAGCTGGTAGCTGCAGCTTCAGAACACAGAATAGTATTCATCATGAACCAAGTTCAAGGCCAATGCAGATGTATGAAGAATCAGAGGGTCTACCCCCAGGAAGTTCCCAGGAGTCTTTATATCCAGAAGTAGCAGAAAGTCATTATCAGGCATTCCAAGTGAAGCTGGCACATCATATGATTAACATTTGCTCTGAAATGTGTGGCAACTTATTTTAATGACAGTAGCTAATCCCTGGGCACAAGTTGAGACACATTTATTAGCAAGATAATAGTTTAGATGAAATATTATTGCTAATGTTTTGATTGTGATGAGAGCTGTCCTCCACTGCTGAAAGTAAGTGGTCAAAGAATACACATGTGGCTGAGGGTGAGATTACACATTAGTGTTAGGAGGTGCTAATTGTAATGTTAGTCAGTGTTAAGGTTAACATGTGCTAGTGATCACTCACATGTTAAAGATTAATACCCTTTCTAACATGCACTGTTCAGCTAGAGGGCTGGTTCTCTAGGTGCAGTATACACCAGGGGGAACACCTCCCCCATGCCACTTGGATTGCCTCCTGCCACCCCCAATCAGCCCCTCCACTCCAAGATCACCACTCTGGTGCCCTAACAAGCCCAGGACTGGTAGCAGCAGGAAGGGAGGTTCCAGATCCAGGCCCCACCAGGCCCCACAACTGCCCAGCTGCTCTTTGCTTTGCCCTCTCTTTAGTTACATGACCTTGTGAGGGCCCTTTCTTTGTACCTCTCTTTAGGTGCAGGGCCTGGTGAGGGCTGGATCAGGCATGTGGGGGTGGCACAGTCTACAGGGAGTACAGGAGCAAGCAGAAAAGGAGAATCTGGTGCCTCCATCACTTTTTGGTTGATCAGGGTGTCACCCACCCCCCTGCAACATGTTGAACCAGGGGGGCACAGCCCTAGGGCCCCCTGCCAGCTGGGGCTGCTCCAATCCAACTCAACATGCTATGGTCCCAGGTGCATATTCAAATGGTGTGCCCAGGAGCAATATAATCTGAAGCAGTAACCTCCGTAGTTTATTGCTTCACATTACTTGCACATGTAGACACACCCAAAGTGGAAATATTGGGAGGGGAAAGTCCAGCATGGGAATCCATAGCTGTCTCCTCATCTGTTTGAAACTAAAACATGGACAACACTCAAGAGGCTACCTACCTGCTTGGCCTGGCTTCAATATGTCACAAACTGTAATTTCTGTAGTGGAAGATTCCATTACTTGGCGGTTTATTTGAAATGCCTGGTCTTCTTAGATACAAAAGCCATCCAATGGTTATGGAACCTGGATTTTAAAGTCTGACTAATGGAAATAAGAGGGAGAAAAGACTTTAACAATCCCTTTCTAATAAACTGTAAATTCCTCTTGTATAACCTTGACACCCCTTACCAAGTGATATATTACGAGACATTAATTTATCATTAATCCGTTATTTAATTGAAAAAAATATAATGTACAGTACTGTTGGCTACAAATGTCCAACTTGGGATCCTTAAAATTCTAGTTTATTAGGCAGATTGAAACACTGTAATGAGTTAAATCATAAACCTTAGGGCTGGTCCTTACACACACACACACACACACACACATGCACACACACAGTATCAAGCTACAAGACTCAGGTATACCTATCCCACAGGCACTGGAGTCTGCTGTTGAGGCTTCTTTCAGCATGGTGTTATCTTCCAGAAGGGGATCGCCGGCTGGTCCTTCTGGCTGGACAGGTCAGGTGCTGGTCAAGTTGTAGATCAAGAGGGCGCCACTGAGGGTCACTTTTCACTGCTTTTTATCTGTCCTTGGCAGACATTGGTGACTCCCCAGTTTTCAGGTTTGCCCAATCCAGGGGTCATTGACCCTCGTGGAACTTCCCTGCTCGGTGGCTACTGGATGGCATCTGTCAGCCCCAGGGGTCGTCCGCATGTATGTGCAGGTTTGGGAGTCCGTTGATGAATTTTGAATAGGGCTCTGGGAGCAGTTGATTTGGAGATATTCAGTCCAAAAGTTGGTCCCCGGCATTGATTAACTCAGGCCAGGGCTTCTAGCCCTTGATCAGTGATGTTTAGAGATTTCCCGGTTGTTACATTGTCTTCTATTGAGTTCTTCCGTTGGTTGATCGGCAGTTTCCTTAGGTGTTAATTGCTGTCTGCTGCTACAGTGTTACACATTCAATCACTGATTCACTCACTCTTTCAGGGGCCAGCCTGATACAGGGAAGCGGCAGTTTGACTTCTGCCCTTGTTAACATTGTTACTAAACACATTTATAGTTGAAAGTTGAAAGGTGAGGAGAATAAAATACAAGCTACAAATGTAATGCCATGGCACACAAATAGATAAAAATACCAAAATACAAGGGGAGATACAAAATGCACACACACAAATTTTAAAACACAATTCCTTATCTTGAAGTGGAAGAAAGAAAAGGTAGAAGAGGAAAAACATATCCAAGGAGGGGAGAGCAACTGCAGGCAAGAGGAAAAGAGAGGAAAAGGGGGCTTTCTGCTACAGTACATTGCCAATGAAGTAACAAGCAGTAGCTGATCATTCTTTAAATATGGTAACTATTGACAATATTCCTGCTATAACTTCAAGATTCGCCAAAAGTAGTACAGTATTTATAAAAGATCCTAAGTGAGTTCAGGTTAATATTGATTTTCAGAAGTGATTTAGGGCCAGATCCAGTACAGGTCTACCAAAAAAAAGGCACAGTAGCATTTAGCTTTCAGGCACCTAGCCCACAAAATATAATCAGATTCCTGGGTTAAACTTCTAGGTTTCATATACAATGCACAAGGTGAGAACTGAAGCACTTCAGAATAGTATCCAAAACAGCACACAGCACACTGGGCAGGGGGCTGTTTAAAGTCAGCATATTCAGTGTGTATGTGCCTAGAACCAGCCAATTAGGACATGCTGAGAGTCCAAAATTCTGCTTTTGGCTGAGGTTTAGGTACCTCCATCAACCTGAGATCTATGATCTGGAATTGGCGAGAGCTAGCTGTCTGACACAGCAAAAAAAGTGAATCTGTGCTAACACATCTTCCTTGGCATCTATCCTAAAGCAATAATCAATCTCTGATCTTTCAGTATTTTTTGTCCCATGATGTTTATCTGAATTTTGCAGCCATGGCACAAAATCTCCATAACCACAGCATATCTCAGGGAAGGTGATTGCTGCTGAATAACACTAAAAGTGATGCAGCATGATGCAACTCATCTTTTCAGTAACCAATTTTTGCATTCATAGTACATAAACTAGAGTTTTTGCTGACAAGTTTGCGCAATAATGTGATACTTGTGTTAGGTCAATATTGTTTCTGTTACCTCTCAGCTCTGTGTTCTTGGGGAACCCTGGCACAGTATGCAGTCTATCTGACTCACAAAGAACTCTCCCCCTCCACAACTCTGCCTGAACAAGAACTGATTAGAGGAAGGACTTACAAAAGACAAAGAAGATGCAGTGGAAGACACACCTAAAGCCCCCCAGACAAGGGTGATAAGAGTGAAGCAACTCCCCTGGTCTCATTTGCATCCGAGATGGAACCAGATGACAACTCATTTAAATGGGAGATGGAACAGGCATGCACCTTCATTAACATTCAGGATGGAGAACAGAGATTCCAAGGCAAGGACTGCACTGAATTCTGGGATCAGAAAACTTTCTCTCTGAACCTCACCTACTCTTTCTTCCCCTTGACCTCCCCATTTGCTCTGCAGCAACACTTCTTTTACCTAAGCCAAAGGTCCCTGCAAAGCCCAAAACCACAGTGGGGTCTGCTCATCAAGGCGGTTACTACTAGGACCATTGTGACAAGAGATTGTGACATGCTGAGTTTTGAGGCACATGAGGGTATCAGCTGAAAGTGCTGATCGGACCCAGCCTGCTCAGACGTACTCTGTTAGCGTGTGTATATGTGTGTCCAGCT
>NW_005842841.1:345971-353095 GCF_000455745.1 Alligator sinensis
CCTGCTGAAATAAGGGATGAACTGAGTTCAAGGCACATGAGGGTGTCAGCCTATCAATGCTGAATAGTCCAGTCTGACTCAGATGTGATCTATTAACCTGTGTGCTTGTGTCTGACGGCATTTTATTACTGCCCTGATGAACTGAATTCAAGGCATATGAGAATGTTAGCCTGTCAATGCTAAATAACTGAGCCTGGCTCAGGCGTATCCTGTTGATCTGTGTGTGTATGTGCTTACATGTGTTTGACTGATTCGGTGGTTGGAGGAACCCAGCCCCATTGAAACTGAGTCCTGCAAGATAGCTCCATTGGGGGTGAGGACTTGCAGAAGGGAGAGATACAGCTCCATACAGAAACACAATTAACACAAGCAGCACATTGATAGAATTACAGAAACCCCCAGAAACGTACCCCTGATAAATGAGCACACCCCAAAATGATGGGCAAATCTGATAACATTTCCTTTACTTCTCTTTCTCTTCTCCTTTTTTTTTACATGAAATTGTACAATCTATATGTTATCTGACTCTTGCCTGAGGTGCTCAACCTTTGTAGACTCAAGGCATCCTTTGGAAAATTTCTTAGTTTTCACTTATCTTTTGACTACAGAAAAATAATAGAGTAAATGTGCTGCAAAGAACTCAGAAAGCACACAACAGATTGGAATGTTTTTAACAATATAGATTCTAGAGATGTAAACAGTTAAATGGTTACATTATTAAATGATGATTACATTTATGAAATTTACCACTTACCGTTTACTGTTTAGTGACCTCCAGCAGGAACAGCCCTAGGTCCTTATGTCTTCACCATGCTCCCAGCACTGTGCAGGTGGGGACCAAGTCATGGGCAGGGTGTGAGGAGCTCAGCTGAGCCATTAGGGGGCATTGCCCAGTTGCAGAGCTTCATAGATACATAGATTTATAGATGCTAGAGTCAGTAGGGATCCCAGAGGATCATCGACTCCAACCCCCTGCCAGTGGCAGGAAAAAGTGCTGGGGTCATGTGTGTGGCGGGCCAGTAGGGGGCGCTCCTGCGTTGAGCCGCCCACCTCACTGCGCCCAACCACCTTCCAGGCTCCGAGTGCCCTCCCTGGGGTGCCTCACGTCTGGCCGACCCCTTCCCTGGAGCACACCCGCTAGCCTGGGGTTCCCACTGCCACCATCCAAGGCTCTGGATTCAATTCTGGCTCTGTGCACCTTGGAAAACACAGGCCTGATCGTCCAATGAGTACTAGACCCAATACAGGCACTTGGGGCACTTCCCCCAAGTCAGGGGCTTATTAGGAAAGTCTCCCTTAGTCCGCAGACCTAAGGGGCCTCCTAGGCATAATTTAAACCCACCCCTCAATAAGTCTCCCACACCGGTCACAAAGGAGAACTTTATTGATTACAGGGGGTAGGGCAAAAAAAGGGTAAAAGGTAGAGAAGTAACATAGAAATATCAGAGGAATCCCATAGAGCAAATCTGTATGGCTGAGGTAGCCTTTTGATCACGCATCAGAGTTACTGTAAGCTAAATATCTAGTCGGATCTCGAGTAGCTTACTCACACGCATCATCCAGAGGTGGTTGGAGTTTTCCTCTGGAGGCAGGTCACTCTTGGAGCATGCAGTTATGAGGAGAGAGCCTGTTTTAGATTCACCTGGGTGACTGCATGGCTAATGGCTGCCTTCTTCCTGGACCGGGCCTTTAAATACCCTCACTGACCTCAGCAGCCCGGTCCAATCGAAGCTGCCAGTGCTGGCCACTAACTAATCAATTTAAAAAGCATCACTGGCTACCTGGGCCGGTGAGCGGGGCTTTTCCCTCCCCCTTCCCAGGTGACCAGAGAATCCACACCCGAGGCACCAGGCTTTTGTGATCCCCCTCCCTGAGGAATTCAACACCAGCCTCTCACGCTGGCAGAGACAGATTTCTGGAGAGGGACACAGACGGTGGCATTTCTGCCACAGTTTGAGGTGCTTGTCCAGTCTCCTCTTGAAGATCCCCAAGGTAGGGGAAAGCATCACCTCCGTTGGAAACCCATTCCAGATTCTGGTGACCCTAACTGTGAAGTTCTTTCTGATGACCAACCTAAATCTACTCTCTATCAGCTTGTGACCATTGATTCTGGTTATCCCTAGGGAAACAGAGCATCTCCTATTCCCTGCTGCCCCTCCAGTGAATTTGTATACTGCCACAAGATCCCCCCTCAGCCTTCTCTTACAGAAGCTACAAAGGTCCAGGTCCCTCAGCCTTTCCTCATAAGGCCTTCCCTGCAGGCCTCTAACCATATGACTGGCCCTCCTCTGGACCTTCTCAAAGTTATCCACATCCTTTTTTGAATTGTGGTGCCTATAATTGGATGCAGTACTCTAGCTGCAGCCTGACCAGCACCACATAGAGTGGGAGCATCACCTCCCTGGATCTGTTTGTAATGCACCTACTAATACATGACAAAGTGCGGTTTGCTCTGGTAATTACTTCATCACATTGATGACTCATATTCCACTCATACTCATAGTGATGACTCATATGCCACTGTGCTGTTGAGAAGGTCAATCCCCAGCCTACAGGTGTGCTGGTGATTCCCTCTCCCTAGGTGCAGCACCTTGCACTTGTCCTTGTTGAACTGTATCCTATTGTTCTCTGCCCACTTCTCTAACCTGTCCAGGTCCTCCTGGATTTGATTTCTTCCCATCAGTGTGTTTGCTTCACCCTATAGTTCGGTGTCATCTGAGAATTTGGACAGAGAATTTCCACACCTCATCCAGGTCACTGATGAAAATATTGAACAGCGCTGGCCCAAGTCCTGAGCCTTGGAGACCCCACTGCCCGTATCTTTGAAGGTAGATACCGACCTATCCACCGCCACTCTCTGGGTATGACCCATAAGCCAATTTGTGACCCACATGACTAAATAATCATCTGGCACATATCAATCATATGGCACAGCCATTCAATTTGTTTATAAGAATAGGATGGGATACCATGTCGAAGGCCTTCTTAAAGTTCAAGTAGATGCCATCTACCTTGACTCCTGCATGTAAGCTTTTAGTGACCTGGTCATAGAAAGAAACAAGGTTAGTCAGGCAGGATCTACCTGCTATGAACCTGTGCTTATTGCCCTTCAGCATTATATTACCCACTAGACTCCTATAAATGTGATCCTTAATAATTTTTTCAAGGGTTTTCCCAAGGATAGAGCTGAGACTAACCAGTCTATAGTTACCCAAATCCTCCTTCCTCCCCTTCTTGAAAATAGGGACCACATTGGCCCTTTTCCAGTCCTCTTGGACCTGGCCTGAGCACCACAAGTGCTCAAATAGCTGAGCCAGTAGCTCTGCTATGACACCGTCTAATTCTTTCAGCACCCTTGGATGGAGCTCATCCGGTCCCACTGATTTAAACACATCCAGCCCATCCAAGTGTCTCTTTACTAGGTTGGTGCTGACAGTTGGTGGGCTGGTGTTTCTCCTGCTTCTGTCAGTAATGCATTTGAAAGATTTTTCAAGATCTGAGTTCAAGAATACAGAGGCAAAAAAACGCATTGAAGATCTCTCTTTGCCCCTCCTATCTGTCATCAACTGCCCTTGTCTATCCTGTAGGGGTCCTATGCTGCCCTGAACCTTCTTTTTTCTCCCTATAGACCTGAAGAAGGACTTTTTTTGCCCTTAATTTTTGTTGCCAGCCTGAGTTCTAATGCGGCTTTGGCCTTCCTGATTCCCTGCAAGTGTGAGCCAAGGAGGTATACTCCTCCATGGTAGCGACCCCCTACTTTCACAGCCTATATGCCCCTTTTTTGCCCTTAGATTTTCCTGGATTTCCCTGTTTATCCAGGAGGGTTTCTTGGCCCTTTTGCCCCCTTTTCTATGCAGTGGGATTGCCTCCTTCTGCGCCCAAATGATAACTTCCTTGAGGAACAATCACTCTTCCTGGACCCCCATTTTGTCAATGCTCTTAAGCTTTAATGCCCCGCTAACTAATCTCCTAAGCACTCTGAAGTCAGCCTTTCTGAAGTCTAGCACTTCTGCCCTGCTGGTTATTTTTCCCACCCTTCTCCAGATAGTGAATTCAGTCAATTGATGGTCACTATCCCCTAGGTTACCTTGTACCTGCAGATCTCCCACCAGGTCATCCCTTGTAGCCAGCACCAAGTCCAGCAAGGCATTCCCCCTAGTGGGGATTGTATACCTCCTGCATTAGGTGGAGGTCCTGTATGCAGGTTAAGAACCTATGTGAGTGATTAGTTCTGGCTGACTGATCCTCCCAGCAGATGTCAGGGTAGTTTAGGTCACCAGTGACAACCATATATCTTGACCATATGGCCTCTAAGAGCTGCCCAGAGAATTCCAGGTCTAGCACATCCTCCTAGTGTGGCGGTCTATAGTAGACCCCCCACTACCAAGTCCCTTCCCCCTCAAACCCCTTGTATCCTAACCCATAATACCTCAATTTGGCCCTCCTCTGATCCCATCTTGATAATAGAAGATGTATATTGCTCCTTAATATAGAGCAACAAACCCCCACCCACTTTTCCCCCCACTCTATCCCACCTGTGCAACCTATAACCTTCAAGCCTACCACCCAATTGTGAGTAGGGTTCCACCAGGTTTCACTTAGCCCAACAAGGTCAAAGTTGTTGCTTGCAAGCAGGAGTGCAAATTCCTTCTGCTTGTTCCCCATGCTCCTAGCATTACTGTAGAGGTGTTTAAGCCCCCCCAGTGGATACCCTTGGTACTTCCCTGTCCTGATGTCTATTGGCTCCCTTAGTGCTTACCTGGGCTGATTCATTGCATGGCTCATGATTCTCTGAACCTAGGTTCTTGTTGTCCACTGCATCCCCATCCCCCAACAAACCTATTTTAAAGCCCTTTGCAGGAGATCAGCCAATCTGTAAGAGAACAGATTCTTCCCTTTAGAAAAAAGATGAAGACCATCTCATCCCAAGATACCTCTCTCATAGAAGTGTAAATCATGGTTGTAGAAGCCAAAACCCACATGATGGCACCAACTCCAGAGCTGCAGGTTCATTTCTCTGATGTAGGCGTCTTGGTGTTGATGGCAACCGCTGACTGGGAGAATTGATGAGAAGACCAGCTGTGCCCCTAACTTCCTAATGCTGGCCCCCAGAGCCTTGTAGTCACTCATGATGTGATCCAGACTACTCATGGGCAGGATGTGGCTTCCTCTCACCCCATTGGGAAGGGGCTGTGGCTGGGGATGGGGCTGCAGCTGGGGATAGAGATGGAGCCAGAGATGAGGACCTCTCCTGAGCCTGGATCCTGGAGATTCTGGGCCCAGGTGGGGCCTTGACACTGCAGCAGCAAGATTCCTGATTATGTGGTGGGTCTGCCCAGCCCCCCCTGTGGTGACAGGTTCCAGGCAGTGTGACAAGTGATGGACTCCCTATGCTTCCCGCCACACTTGTGCCACCACAGCCTGGATCTGGGAGGCTCCTCCATGCTGCCAGACTGTCCATAACCAGATTGTCCTAGGGGGAGCAGGGTTCAATCCCAGTGGTATGGCCTCCACTGGACGCACTTGCTCCCCATGGTGCTGGGATCTCAAAGGGCCTGGCCCAGCTCTGAGGTGCGGCTGAGTGCATGGCTGGCTCAGCCCAAGGAAGCACTATAGCAGCTGGAGTAGGCAGCACTGGGATTGAGGGGTCACCACCAGCCCCTCATGTGGTGAGTGTGGACCCAGGACTTTCTTGAGGAGCTGCAGCACAGCATCCCATATATCTCTCACCCTTGTATGGGACAGCCAGGGGTGTATAGGATGGTCAGGGTGAGGGAGAACTATTACCCTACATCCATGTTGACCATGTGAAGGAACACCTTCAAAGGTTGGACACCTTCAAGTCAGCTGACCCAGACAGTTTACACCCCAGGGCACTTAAGGAGCTGGCAAGCATTATAGCTTGGCCACTGGCATGGATCTTTGAGAACTCATGGCACTCAGGCGAAGTGCCCAAGGATTGGAAGAAGGCCAATGTGGTGCCTATCTTCAAGAAAGGGAGAAAAGTAGATCCAGAAACTACAGGCTCATCAGCCTGACCTCCATCCCTGGGAAGATGTTGGAGAAAATCATCAAAGAGACCATTCCTGACAAACTGGCTGAAGGCAACTTCTTGAGGGATAGAAAGCACGGGTTTGTTGCAGGTAGGTCTTGCCTGACCAATCTCATTTTCTTCTATGACCAGGTGACCTATCACCTGGACAAGGGAGAAGAGATTGATGTTATATCTCTCGACTTTAAAAAGCTTTCAATCTGGTATCCCACAATTGTCTTATAGAAAAACTGGACAACTGCGGCCTCAGCTACATCACAGTCCGCTGGCTGGTCGAGGTCAGACCCAGAGAGTGGTAGTTGACAGAAGTCAATCAATAAGAGACTTGTGGGTCATGATTTACCACAAGATGAATATGAGCCACCAATGTGATGTTGCAGCTGGCAAAGTGAGTAAAACTCTGGCTTGCATCTACAGATGCTTCTCTAGCAAATCTTAGGATGTCATCCTCCCACTGTACTCGGCCTTGGTGAGGCCGCAGCTGGAGTACTGTATCCAATTCTGGGCTCCACAATTTGAAAAGGATGTGGAGAAGCTTAAGAGAGTCCAGAGGAGAGCCATGCACATGATCAGAGGACAGGAAAACAGGCCTTATGATGAGAGGATGAGAGTTACAGGACTCTTCAGCCTAGAAAAGCGCAGGCTCAGAGGTGACCTGATGGCTGCCTAAAAGTATATAAGGGGTGTACATTAGGATCAGGGGGAACACCTGTTCACCTGAGCACCCCATGGGATGACAAGGTCAAACAGTCACAAACTTGTCCAAGACCATTTCAGGCTGGACATAAGGAAGAACTTATTTACAGTCTGAACCCCCAAGACCTAGAAGCAACTGCTGCCAGAGGTGGTGCAAGTAGCTACTCTGGATTCCTTTTAAGATTCAATTGAACATTTATCTTGCTGGGATCCTGTAACCCCAGATGACTTCCTGCCCCTGGGGCAGGGGTCTGGACTTGATGATCTTCCAAGGCCCCTTCCAGCAAATAATGTCTATGAAATCTATTAAATTTCCAGCCTAGAAGGCTGCTATTGCATCCCTAACACTGCCCCTGGATCCCTGCTGCACTGCAGC
>NW_005842841.1:353105-357233 GCF_000455745.1 Alligator sinensis
CTGGGGTCATGCTCACCTCCAGACCTGGAGCTATCTGCTCTAGCTGCCACAGCACCACCTAGTGGCTCAGCCACACCCACTACTCCCTGCCCACAGCTTCTTCCCCACCAGTAGTCTGGGGCCCATGCAGCACTGGGAGCATGGTGAAGAAATAAGGGGCTGGAGTAATTTCTGCCAGAGGTTACTAAACCGGGTATGAGGTATCAGTTAACCATTTAATTAATATATTTGAAAAGGTTAAATGGATAATATTTTAAATGATATTTACATCCCTAATGGATTCCTATTTGAAATCTTTGGGTTTATCTTGTGAAGCATGTGCAACAGGTGCTGTATGCAGTAACAGTGCCCTTAAGGAACCTGTTACTTTTAGAGGAGGAAAGGATGTTGACAGATCTCAAGCAGCTATCAGAGGCATCACCTGACCAGCAAGGGGCCAGGCTTAGGGTGTATAGAAGCCCAGGTCCTGAGCTGGACAGGCAGTCTGGCCCTGGAGGCTGATGTGAAAGGAGCTCAGGAAGAAGTTGCAAAGACTCCTAAGGGACACCAAAACTACCTTAGACTCATACAGCCGGTGGTTGGGGGGACGGGTAAGGGGAGGTGGAGGTCCCGGCAGTTGGTGGTTAGGAGGGACCATATGGAGGAGGTGGTCTCAGTGGGCCCAGAAGCAGGTCCAGAGGCCTGGGAGTAAGACTAGAGCCCAGGAACAGGGTAGAGGAAGGACAGAGAAGCCTGGGAGTAAGACTACAGCCTGGGAATAGGGCAGAGAAGGGGCTAGAGAGCCCAACACACAGGGAGGAGCCAAGATCGACAGGGCTAGACAACCCAGGGCCCATACAGGAGCCAAGAGGAGGGGGTTAGGAAGTCCAGACCTCAGAAAGGGCCCACTGGACTGATTGGTAATAATTAATTGATCAGTAATATCTGAGAGGCTTGGGCATGGCTAAAAGGGGAAATGAGGAGGCCATGAAGTTAGCCCTTAAGGCAATGTGTAGTTAGAATCTAGCTCATGAGCAAATCAGATCTTGCTCAAGGATCCCTGGGGCACCATCCCATTCCTAAGTACATGTTATCATCAAAGCATGGCAGGAGGGCAGAAGGGGAGGATACTTAAAAGTTAGGGTGAAACAGGAATGAGTACCTATGAGGGGGCAGCACAGCCATCTTTGGGGCTGGCCCTTGTTTACAACACCTAACAGGACTACCATTGTTGGGCACACCAAAGTTCCTTTAAAAGGATTTCACCACCCCCTGGTGATGGCATTCTGGTTGAGCATAATTGGCTTAAACAACAGAATATGTTTTTTATCTGTCCATCAGGCACACTCCTAACTTGAAAGTACACCAGGGAGCCTGCTCAGGAGTGATCTTCTGTGGTTAGTCTCATGACATTGGTCTCCATGATGCTTGAGAGCAGCTGCTGGAAACCAGCAAGATTCCAGGTTTGGAGTGTGCCTATAGGATAGGTGGGGTATTCTTGGGGTCATCCAAACTGCTGCTCTGGTATTGATATGCATTTGATAAGTCCATAGATTTCTTAGCCCATACAGTGGATCTAAAAGTTCTTTCCCTCTGCTTTGTATTATCAGTTTGCCCATGAGGAAACAGGCAAGTTATTTCCTTACAATCACCAGGCTAATCAATGTCAGAGCAAGGAGTATAACCTAGGACTTTCTAGTTCCATTCTCTGTCTCTAACATCCAGACTATTCTGCTTACCATGAGGTGGAAGTGGACAGCTAGTGAAAAGAAAGGTGGCTAAGAAATGAAATGTTGCATTTTCCCTTTAATAACTACCAAATAATATTAGGGAAGTGCCTGTAAAGGTGTACAGAGAAAAACAGCTCATTACTTATTCACTCAGTTAACCTTGGGACCACATTCACTTAAAGATTTTGGTGAATTTTCTGAAGAAACAGAAATGAGAGATTTTCATAGCACAACTACCTCAGCAAAGAATCTGAATGGCTGCACAACAACTTACCAGCTGTTTGTTTATAGCCTATTCCTCCTATCTAATGGCCAATAAAACTACTCCTTAAAAATTTCATTAACTTTTATAATTACTATTTATTGGATCCCCTGGATCTGTTCCTCCTAGACTATGTCATCTCTTGAGTAATTCATCTTCAAAATGCCTCTTTTTGGATTATGTATTACTTTAATCCATCTTCAGAGAGCTGAATTAGTGAAATACATCATAAAGGAGTTCCTACTATATTACTCACTAATGTAACCAGCTGACAAAAACCTATTGGGAACTCTGATTTTTTTATCTCATATTTAGCTTCAGCATTTTAGCATTTAAGGCAACACAATCATTTTTTTAAAGACGAAAAAAAAAAGAATCACAGAGAAAGCAATGGACTGTTCTATTGACCTCAATCAGAATGTCATGTAAATTAAGCCAGAAGTGAGCCATACCATTTGCCTAGTATAACATTGTCATAACAAGGTGGCTTAATAAGTTCAGCAGAAAATTGGAGTCTTTACTTTCAATTTCTTTACTTTGATTCCTTGGTACCAAACTTTAACATGATTTAAATACACAGCGTTTTAGGACCTCGTCTCACTGGGTTTGTACAATGCCTAGAATAATGGAACCCAATTGGATCTTCTCTCTCTCTCTCTCTCTCTCCCCCTCTTTCCAAATTGAGAAGGCAAATCTGTCTTCATCATGAAAGGACCTAAGCTTTAGAAAGCATCCTTCACTAATATAAGCATGATTTTCAGTGTTGGATAGCTTTGAGAATTTATTTCTTAGTTTTGGATCATTACATGACTGTGGCCCCAAAGCAGAAAATGCCTCTCATTAAGTCCATTTCGCTAATTTGAATGGATGCAAACAGAGACTGTGTATAGACATTTAGTTTCTCCTGGGAGAGTCACTGCTTTCCCAGGAAAAACCATGAGTGTACAGATGTTGAGGATTTTTCTCCCACAGCAAATATAGCCACTCCAGGAGAAAAATAACCTGGGAACAACTACAGCTAAATCACTCCTGGAAGAATTTCTCCTGGGACAGCAAAATTCTATACAACTTACCCTTTGGAGAGAAGATATAGCACAGTCCTTTAGCATCAAAGAGTTCTTTTCTCCCATCCTTTCTCCCTCCTGGGAAACACTGTGTCACTCACGTTGGACCTTATTATTATAGGTGAGCAGGGAACAGAACATGGCCCCTTAACAATCCCACATTGTGCTGCAGGGAGACACAGGCTGACTGAGCAATCTGGGTCAGCCAGGTAGGACTGCCCTGTGCACTGTCTCTAGCTGTTGTCAGTTGTCAAGCAAACTGAGAGAGCCTGCAGAGCACAATGAGATGTGCTGGGCAGCACTGGCTAGGCAGCATCAGCACTGCAAGCTTCTGAATTTCTGTCCAGATGTTTCCAGGTAAGTTTATCTAGAAGGAGAACAAATCCAGGGGAATTCTCCCCGGCCACTTGAATAGCTGTATGGCACCTTAGTCAGGCACTGTATTAAGTTCCTGTTTGAAAGGGAGACTAAGATGATCACACTTTTTTTGCATGAAACACAAGCCTTTTTTTCAAAAAATCAGCTGCTGAAAATTGGCATGAACATTTTAAGTGAGGAAATTGTGCAACCTAACTATGGGTGGTTGAGCCCAATCTATTCGAGTAGGTCGGGGACAAAAGGGTTCGGGCCTTTCCTCCTTCTTCTGTCTCTCCCTCCATCAACAGAAACACACCGGGGAGGCAGTGAGATAAGAAAAATCGCTTTTACTCACTATTCAGGCAACAATCTCGTACAGCTGTGTCTGGAATCTAATTCGCCGATTCCTCGGGAGCTCTTGAGCATACTCGGGTGGTATACCAAATTGTGATGGGGCCGTCCAGGTTTTTGCGGACGCAGGACCTCCAGCGAGGGTGATCAGTCCTCTCCGATATTACGCGGGTCCCCCCCATTGTTTTGGCGCGCTCCCCTTTTAACCGGGCAGCGTCTGCCCACCCCCTGCCAATCAGCCCGAGCGGGAACGCTGCTAACCATGCCCATCACTCCTCCTCCCCATGCTGTGAGCACGGCTTGCTCTCACGTTGGTATTTGGTCATATCTTTTCTTATTTCTTTACCACATGCCCCCTTGACCAAATGCCAATCTCGAGCATGGT
>NW_005842841.1:357433-359844 GCF_000455745.1 Alligator sinensis
TTAATAACATGTACTAAACTGTACTGCGTCGACTTAGCCAATTATGATGAGCTAAGACGGTGCATGTGGGTGTGACTGCTTCAAGGGAAACAAGATAGGTGTTTGGGTACTCGCCTGGCTTGAGTATGACACCGGGAACTGGAGTCGGACACTTACTGGTAGCTATGGGAATGGTCAGCCGCACTGTTTCTTGGGGCGAGTAACAAGGCTTCCAGACCGGACGTGGCACCGGGGTGCGTTCATCCCATAAAGCTTTAGTGGCGTTCATGGCAATTAGTACCTCGTTATTGTACTTGGTCCAGTTCCTAAACGATCCATTTTCCCTCAGTATTAGCTGTTCCTTGTACAGTCCTATCTGGCACTCCACGACACCATTCGACTGCGGATGGTAAGGTAGATGATGATGCCACTGAATATTGTGCTCCGTCACAAACCGCTCTAAACTTCTGGAGTTAAAAGGTGGCCCTCCATCGGAATGTATGACATGGGGTACTTGCCAGTGAGCAAAGGGAAGCTGTAGACATCCCTGAATTACGGGAGCGGTGGTCTTCCTCGTGGGGAGAACGAGGATTTGACGGGTTCCCAGGTCCACAATTACTAATCCCTTATTCGGAGGTTTGGCTCCTGGGAGTGGCCCGAGCAGGTCCACTTGCCACACCTTTCCTGGAGCAAAGTGTGCTGGGTCATAGACGCCTCTTTGGTGCTTGTGATGCACCGGTTTCTCTCGTGCACAAGCAGAGCAGGCTTGGACTATCTTTCTCCATTGTTTTACACTCGGTCCTTCACTGCCTTCTTCCCTCCAGCGAGCTTGTGCTCTTTTTGCTCCAAGGAGTCCCCAGCTCTCGTGGAGCCAAACGAGAAAGGGATCAATGTCTACAACATCGGCAACATGTAACTGAGGCACTTTCTTCTCATCTATGGATCCTTGGTGTGCCAGCAGCTGATCTATGATGGCATGCACAGGATCTGTATCGGGTTGTTGAGACAGTGTGTGTTTAATTAAGGGGCAAACAGAGAAGTGTGACAAAATGGTCTTGACATTGTCCCAGAGAGTCGTGTGTTCCGTAGCTTGCGCCTTTCCGGTGACAATCCTGTATATATATTCTGAATCTACGGCTATAACAGGTACCGGAAGCGTCCCGTCGTGGTGACGGTAGGCATGTTCAAGAGCTAGTTGGAACCCTCGTAGTTCAGATGCTTGAACTGACTCCTCTGGATGGGATGTTTTGAGCTCGTAGTCATGACAAGGGTCACAATAATATCCATATCCTCCGCCATCGCGGGATGTACCATCTGAAGTTATCCATGCCGGGGACGTGGTCCCATACAATCGCAGGACACTGGAATCATCCTCTTCAGTGACCGAGATCACCTCTCCATCAGCGACTTGCCACGCTGACCAATGATACTGGTGACGAAGGACTAGGGCGCTCCAAGTCTTCTCCGTGCCCTGATACTCTGGATGGACCCTGCTAGGATTCAGCAGTCCTAGTATGGTGCCGCCAGGTGCGACAAACACACCTGGGCTTGCTGCGAGGTGTTCCCCCAGTTGGGCTGCGAGCATAACCTTCCCTAGACAACCATATCGATGTTGGTGGCTTTTTAGTGTGCGATGACCCGTATATGCGAGTTCCCCCGTTTGGGTGTCATTGGCTGTAAGCCAGATATGTTCCATGGTGTAGCCTACATGGATCGTCAGGAGGCTACCAGCGGGGGGAGTGATCAGGCGCATCGCTTTGACCTCTGCCATAACCTGTTTTAGTGCAGCTTGGTCATGCTCACTCCATGGGACTCTACGTCACGTCTTCTTATGGATTTGCTGTTGCAGATGCTGGATAATTTTTAGATGTGATGGAGTCATGAAGTTACGGAACCAATTTAGCTGGCCTAGCAAGCCTTGAAAGTCTGCCTGCGTAGTCGGCCACGGCGAGGACAGCTCCGGGGTAGCATTGTGTGCTGTCCCCGATCGCCATGGTCCAGTGAATCGTGTCCCTAAAAACTTGATGTCCGAGGACGGCTCACTCATGGACTTTGTCGGATTCACTGTCCATCCTTGATCGCTCAAGCGGTCCTTTAGGTTTGCATTAGTGATGCGGACCGTGGCATGGTCATGCCCCATAATAACAACGTTGTCGACATAGGTCCAGATGTGGACGTCTGCAGTCTTTGGGCGGGTACGGACAAAGCTGCCGATTGTCCCATTCATCGCTGCAACTGCTAGGGCTGGTGCGTTGCGGTAACCTTGGGGACAAACCTTCCAGGAAAAGATCTGTCGCCTACACACATATTAAGAATCCCATACGGATCATGTATAGGAATCGAGTAGAACATGTCCTTTAAATCTAGTGTGGTGGCAAACCACTCTCCACCTCTCTGTATCTCTGCCATGCCGTCGAGGATGTCCGCGCCAG